>NC_081407.1:793616254-793916254 GCF_030272615.1 Cryptomeria japonica
TGATGGTCAAAGATGCCATCACAAAAATGGAGGTTGAACGAGGTCAACCTAGTGAAAGCATGAGACAGAAGAATTTGATTCAAAAATCAGAATAGAAGCAGCTGCACAAAAAATTTGAAACCCTGGAGGAGAATTCTGGCACGAATTCTAAGGCGCGAATTTCGAGGTTTGGAAGAAACCCATAAATTAAAATTTTCTGCAAACTTAAAACCTGAAATTTTTCCTGAAAATAATCAGAAAAAAATAATAATTTGCAGAAAATAAAAAAATACCTTTGATTTTTTTGTAAAAAAAAATAGAAAAATATTGACGATTTTTTTTCCAAAAAAAATGCAAAAAAAAAAGGGGCAGAAACCCTAGGTCGGATGTACAACATAAACGGCACCCAAAAGACACCAAAATTCTCGACGTCAACAAAATTAGCAGAAATTGTGACTGCTTTTTAAATTTCAAGGCAAATTCGTTGGCACAAAATTTGAGGCACGGAAAACAAGGCACCCAGAAAAATTTGAGACCAACCCAGAAAAGCTCTCGAAAAACCCACCAAGAATCTGAAATCAAAATGCAGATTTGACGGCTCAAAAATCGAGGCACAAAAAACGATGCACCCCAAAAAATATGATGATGACCCAGTTGAGGTCTCGAAAAACCCACCAAGAATCTGCAACTAGAATAAAATTTCAACTTGAACTGAAGGGTTAAAACCCTAGTCGAAAATTGCAGAAACCCTAGGAAAATTTTTAATCTACAAAAAAAAACTCTAGGTTGCAGGCCCAAAAATCTCTAGAACCCTATAAAAAAAACATGAACTGCTGCCCAGCACAAAGAAATTCGCCCATGAACCATAAATCCTCGAAACCCTCAAAAAGCCTTTAAAAAAGCAAAATCGTTTTTTTTATAAAAAAACAATCAAAATTTTTTTTTGGAAAATATTCTAGAAAGAAGGCCATGAATTTTTATTAAAAAATTCGCCAAACTTTAAAGAATCCCATCGACTCGCTCTAATACCATGAAAAATAAATTGAATGAATGATTCAATAATCAGATAATCTATTCAACAATATACAAACGTATATAAAGAGATTACAAGGACGACGTTCTAAATTAAGAACAAGTCGTTTAAAGTGAACTACTAAAAAAGTTAAATGCTAAATAAAGCTTAAAAGCTAATTAACTAAAAAGAAAAAGCTAAATGCTAAATAAAGCTTAAAAGCTAATTAACTAAAAAGCTAAATGACCATTAAACAAGGAACTAAATTTAGGTGACTAAAATATAATTAAATATTCTAATAATTTTCAGCTAGAGCTTTAAATTCCTTAAACGTACTTAACACTTCATCAGATTCTTTAGATTTTAGAAAGTAAATCCAAGTCTTTCTAGAAAAATCATCTATGAATGTAACATAGTATAGAAATCCGCTAGGTGAAGGAACAAACATAGGCCCACATAGATCAGAATGAACAAGTGCTAATTTTTCCTTAGCTCTACTTTCACTTTTATGGAATGGACTTTTAGTGTTCTTACCTAATGCACAACCTTTGCAAGAATCATCATGAGATTTATTAAGTTTAGGCATACCTTTAACCATCTTCTCAAGTGAAGGAAGTGCCTGATAGTAAAGATGACTGAGCCTTCTATGCCATAGCTCGCTAGATTCAGGAGCTTCATGAATGAGTGCTCGAATGGGGTTAGCTGAAAGCTTATACAAACTATCATATCTATTTCCAATAACACAAGCAGATTTAATACTAGATTTCTTAGGCCATGCAAGTACTTTATCCTCAGAAAATGCTATTTGATAACCTTTATCTTCTAGGGCAGAAATGGAAATTAAATTCCTCTTAATTCCAGGGACAAATAAAATATCACTAAGGTGCAAGGACATACCAGATTCTAAATTTAAAGAAGTACTACCAAAGCCTCTTACCGAATACTTTGCATCATCACCAATTACCACATGAAGATTGGACTCTTTCTCCATCAAGTCTGAGAGATGCTCTCGATATCCTGTGATGTGTCTAGATGCACCATTGTCGATCAACCAAGTGTTGCTATCGGTTGGCACATTGTTGGACAAAGCAGAAATGAAGAGATAGTTTTCATTATCCTTTGAGTTTGCAACTTCATTCAGGTTGGCCTTCCCTTGCATGGGCAAATTCTGACATTCTTTGGCATAATATCCAAACTTGTCGCATTTGAAGCACCGGACACGTGAAAGATCCCTTGGCTTCTTTTTTGGATTGAAAGCTGGAGGTCTGAAGTCTCCATCTCTTTTGAAGTTGTTCTTATTCCAATGGCCTCCCTTCCTTCTAATATGTTGAGATGCAAGCACATGTTGATCTCCTCCATGAGAGCCTTTATGCATTTCTCTGGCAGCTAGGCGAGACTCCTCTTGAATGCAATCTGATCGGAGGCGATCGAAGGAAGGGAATTCAGCTCTTCCACTTATGCTTTGAATGAAGGGATCCCGAGAGTCAAGAAGACCATTTAACACAATCATGACAATATCCTTGTCCATAATCTCGCTTCCAATGGCGCTGAGTTGGTCCTTTAATTCTGAAATCTTCATGAAGAAGGACATGACTGAATCTCCTTTGCACATTCTGACTTGAAGAAGTTGCTGCCTCAATGTGAGTGTCCGGCTGATGTTGTTGATCTCATATATCCCTTCTAGATGTTTGAACATCTCTCGGGCTGTCTTCAATTTGGAGATGACTGGAACAAGATGGTCCTTCACGGAATCAATAAGGAACTTCTTCGCTTTGAGGGCATTCTTCTTGAATTGCTTTAACTCTTCCGGATCCAAAGGTTCAGTCAGATTCGTATCTTCCACAAACTGTAACAGCTCTAACTCTTCTAGGGCAAGGAGGACACGAACCTTCCATGATGTGAAATTTAGGGCACCTTCAAGTCTATCCTCTACTTTTAGACCTGTAACCATCTTGCAAGACTAAAACGGCAAACTGAAAGTGAAGAGCAACTAATAATCTGATTATGCAATGAACCTAAAGCTCTGATACCATGTTAATTTTAGGTGCTCAGATGTTAAACAAACTAATTAACTATTATCAGATTGTGAATAAACAGTAATGGTAATGAAACACAAGACACAAGACACAAATACCCTGGGAAAACCTCCCTCTTGGAGGTGAAAAACCCAACCTTAAACTATGAAGTATATTATCTCAATGATAGGCAATTACAACATGATACACTTATCTCTGATTGCTGTCCAAACAGCAAGTTGACAAGATGAAAGAGGATGCAGCCCTAACCAACAGTAGATGACCAAGAGAGCAGATCAGCAGAAGATAACCTCAATAGACCGTAGCAGAAATATCCTTGAAGTTCGCCAAGGTGTAGAGCAACAAATTCGCTAAGTGTAGAAGAGCAGATCGCTAAGTGAAGAAGAGCAGATAGCTAAAGAGCAGATCGCATTTTTACAAGTGATAATGAATGTGTTTGACTTCATCTTGAGGTTGATTATAAATATCCTCCTTTTGGCGGTAGACACCCTTAGGTTGGCTTGCAACATTATTTATTTAATGTTATATTGTTATTGCACATTACCACGTTGGACATTTGGGTCCAGACCAATAGTTATTGACATGCCTTTGCACGTTACATTTTGGGCCCAACCCAATGACACATCGAATTGCCTTTCCCACGTTACATTTGGGTCCAGCCCATTTAGCAAATACATTGAGATATCATATACATATTTAATTATCATTTAACATCAAAGTTCGATAATCAGATATCCGAACTTAGCTAATATTTTCGACATCCATTGCCCTCCTATCAACCAAGGTCTTGTGTTTTTAAGATTTTTGCTCTCAAAGCATTGTGCACAAGAAGCTATGGAGAACAAATCTTATGAGATGAATGCAAGAATGAACTAACTATGCTTGGAAATGAGAAAGATTGAAAGATGCAAGCTATGCAAGAGATTGAAAGATGCAAACAATGGATTAACTTGCCAGGCCAAGAAATGAGAGGGAGCAAGGTTTTTATAGAAGTCCTCAGGGTGGAATCCAAGTTGTAGGATGAATGTGGGATAAAATATTGGTTTGGAGGTGTAAGTGTTTATCCCATTTTCATTAGGTGAGTGTAATAGATGGATATGAAAAATGATAAATAGGGAATTGATTGGGTATGCAAGAGATTTAGAAAATGGTTTTTATAATATAATATATTAATGGATTAGCGGAGAATAAATGAATATATGATTTTAATGAATAATGATGAAAAAAAAGAATGATATTATGGATGAATATAATAGAAAATAAGATTATTAAATAATGGATCCACTTGATTAATGGAAAAAATCAAGATTGATTCAAGAGGACAATTTTTACATGTCTACAAATATATACGGGGATTTTAGAAATCTCTAGAGCTATTTGGGGAGTGGATCAACTGGCCTGTGACACTTAGTGCACACTCCCTGCTGGTGAATTTTTATGCAGCCACACTGAGAGAGTTCGAACACATGTATCTTAATAGTTATTAAGCATAATTAATTGTTGAGCTGTGAGTTTCACCAACTCAACGGTAAATTAGATCTCAAGAAGCGTATATATGATAGACATGTTAAATTTTAATGATCAGATTAGGTAGACAGTAAGTCAAACACAAATGCACAGAATTTACCTTAGGAAAACCTTCCTCTTGAAAGTGAAAAACCCAACAAAGAAGTTCCTTTATATATATTGATAGACAAGATGTTGTTACAATGAATCTTCTCCACTCTTTGAAGCTATATGATGATATAGATTCTCCTAGACTGCTGTATACAATTCGCAGTGCAGTATTAATGCTGAGAGATGATCTATCTAGATCAATCTGATTTCAATATCAATTCATATGTCTTGAAGATGAGAGCATGCTGCTGCACAAGGAGTCGATCTGAAGAAGAAGAACACGAACTGCTGAAGAATGATATCGAAACTGCTGAAGGATGATAATCCGATCTGTTGAAATTATCTATAGTCGAATTGCCTTGGAAGTGAGAAGTGAACCGAACTTTATACCCATACTGAGTGTGCATCCAAACAACACGATTATTCCAATAGTCGACTTCTTATAAACCATCACGTCTCCTTATCTTTATTAGAAATCAGTTATAATATAATGGATACATCTTTCAAGGTGGTGGAGTATATATTAGTTATCTTTTATTTAACAAACCGTTTCATTCTAAATAAGAAAGTCGGTGATGTATAAAAGTCGAACAATTAAATGTGTAAGGCCAAAAGGCCCTTCACACATTTGATGGCAAAGTCGGGTTTTGTAGGATCCGACCGAAGCTATCCATCAACAAGACAAAATAATGGATTGACATAACTCAATTTGTGTCGATAGCTTATTGGAATTTGGCATATTTACCAGGGACATGTACAATACAAGCCTCAACTAGATTCCTTTAGCCTAGTGGTCTCAACAAAAAAAATCCCGCCATATGCAACCACTCATAGGGACATTGGGTTATAAGACAACAGTTCTAGAAGAACTAAGAATTTGGCTTCAACTTAATTATGTGATTGGATTAAAGTAATGAACTGTTGCATATTTTGTCATTGATGCCAAATGATGATTGTCAAGGTTTCTGTAAAGAGAATTGGAATGAAATATTAGTTAAGTTGCTGATCATTCATCAGATTTTGGTTGAATAATTTTGGCTACCTGATTGAGCTACTTGCCTGCTTGGTTGAGCTACTTGCCTGCTTGGTTGAGCTACTTGCTTGTCTGGTTGAGCTACTTGGTTCTCTGGTCGAGTTTCTTGGCTGTGTGTTTGAGCTTCTTGGGTGTCAGGTTGAGCTGGCTGCTTGTCCAAGTCAGCTGCTTATTTGTCTATTTTTATGCCAAATCAATTTGACATGTCACCAGTGATCTTTTTTCAAAGTACGATGGTCTGAATTTAATAGACCTTCCACGTTTTGAATTATTTCAGTTTTTGTCAGGATGTGCAGTTGCGATAATTATTTGACTTAAGCGATATTGGTTATCAAGGATTCAATGTATTCCCTTGTGTGGGAACATTATTCAGCCCTGACCTTTTACACATCCGTTATATTCTATTTTTGTGCGCAACATGTAACAGAGGCTATAAAGGGTTGTAGTGGGATTTTATTAACCATTTTTTCCTTTGCGGATGGATCATTTTTTATCAGAGGCTACAACACTAGTTTTTGGTTGATCGTTTTGGACTTATGTGGTATTTATTTTGCTTCCTGATAATTATATATTTTGGGTGCGATGTATATCTTTGCAGAAATAGATATGGTTTTTGTGGCTTGAGCGTAAACATCAAAGGATTGCCTCCACAAATAATTATCAGATTTTTTATTTTTCAAGTCTTTTCTTTGTGTGGCATCGTGAGTAAGAGAGGAGCATGAGGTTAGTTGTCATTTTGCAGCTGCTAAGTGCATGCCTAATGCCTCATAAGATAGGCACAATCTCTGTGTATTGATTACATGATTTGAACCATGGTAGCGACAAGACTATTGGTTCCTGTCTTGAGCAATCTCTACGATGCATGACAAAGGGGGCAATTATATCATTGGCTTGCTTCATATTAGAGGACAGGAGGAGGTCGTGTAAACCTTGGGACAAACTTCAATAATTCTCATTTATTATAGTAATGGAAGTTTATTTTGAAAATTACAGTATTGTCCCCAAAATGAATCCTTATTTTAAAAATTAAGCTCCACTTGAATCCTGATATGAATCCACTCAAAGTTGAATTGGGTTATCATCTAGTCCATCGAGAAATCCCAAGGGTTTTTGTCCTTAGGTTTCTGAACTGAAAGCCAAACGCTCTCAAGATCTTCAAGAGAAAATAACAAAACCAAGCCTGATGGGAATGGGCCTCTCATTTCTCTTTTATAGCCAAGTGGAAAGACACTTCAAATTCTCCTTTTCAACTTCCCTCTCTTTTTCATATTTCCCTTTCTTTTTAATTTTTAACTTACGTAATAAGCCTTAATTAACTTATTCTCATGATTTGCCTTTTATTCTATAACATTTTACACTTCTATAACTTATTTAGGCATATTAGAGGTGTTTTAAAGCTATTTGAGTGGTATATAATGGTTATATGGGTCTACAAATGATATAAGTGATATTTGTGGTGCCTCACAGCCCTCCATATCCCGCCAACATTCCCCCCAGGCCTAAAACATTGTCTTCTTTTCAAGACAATTTACCACTTGTATCCTTCATGATTATCTTTCTTTCCATGGTTCTTCGTTAGTAGCAACCCTCTTTGTTTTTGTGACATGTTTCTATTGTAGGCTTTGCAATTATTCGTTACTTCATTTCAATAGTATCCCCTCGATGTGCTCTAACCCTACTCAGACATTCAAAATTTTCTTGAATTCTATCATCTTTTACATATGGATATTTATTCTTATACAACCTTTTAAACATATTTGTTATCTTTTTCCAATTAGATCCATTAGTCCATCCATAATCTGTTTGTATGCCACTTTTTATTTAAACACATTTTTTCAGAATGATCCTTTAGTCCACAAATACTACAAGGCTGAAGATCCTAACACATTTATTTTCTCTGTTCTTTTTAACAATGAGAACATTGCATTTCTTGAATAGATTTTGAAATGACCTGCCATGTTCTGGAGACACGACTTTTGAATTTTTGTTTCTCTTTTGATTTCTGATTTTTTGTGTTTTTGTAATTTTGTAATTTTTTGTTTTTGTTTCTGAAACTATAGAAAATAAATGCAAGAAACTGGAAATGCTTGATAATTGAAATGCTAATAGGAAATAATACTGTAGACACCTAAATTGTCCTGTCTAATTAAATAAATATTTTTATTTATTTAATTATTTTATCCTATGTCTTCTATTAATTAAATAAATTCTTATTTATTTAATTATTTCATTAATCCTCTTCTAAGCCTTTCCTCATTTAAATAAATACTTTTATTTATTTAAATTATCCTTTTCCTAAATTAAACAAATAAAATATTTATTTAATTGATCCCACTTCCTCTATTAATTAAATAAATCTTTATTTATTTAATTAATTCATTAGCCTTTTCTACCCATGACACATGTCATTCATCTCTTAATTCTTCTCTTACCTACCCCCTTTATCATTTAATTATTTCCTCTACCTACCCTTTAATCCTAGCCGACCATTTATCTTTACATCTCTTAATCTTATCCTTCCATTTCCGAAAGTGTTCTCTATATAAGAGGATACTCTCCTTCATTATAAACCCTAATCAATCCAGCTAGCTAATCAGTGTGTCTAAACAATCATATGCAATCAAGCCTTCTTGCGATCAAGCTATCAACCACAATTCGTTCTTTATTGAGCTCTTGTGCACACATAAAATCTGAGAGCAAATATATCAAACAAGATCAATGGAGATAGGAGACAATGGAGATTGAAACCCTACTTGACATGTGAATGGTAATATTGCTTTGTTTTGTTGATTTGCATGTTTTTGGGTATCTCTATTGGTATTGGTGAATGTTTCATTGTAGGACTTAGATTGTTTGTGGTTGAATCTTTATGGTTTTACAATAGTTTATTATCCTCACTTTTCACTGTTTACAAAAACAACTCTAAACAATCCCTAAATTGGCAACTTTCCTTTAAACCCTAAATCTGATAACAAAGAATTGTTTATTTAGTACATACCAAAGAATTCTAAATTTTTTTGATCTCCTACTCCAAAACCCACGTCCCACAAAGCTTGGTCCAAACAACTCCAACATGCCTTTGCGTATGTATAGCTAGCCTTGGCTTTCAAACTGCAGGATTTGCTACTGGAGAATATGTATATGAAACTTTCACTCTCTCTAAATCTCCTCTTGCTGCTCCTGCCTTTGATGCTAATCGGGAGAATGTGGCCGTGTGTTCCCTTCGCTAGGTTCCAGGTTATGTAATAGAGTCCCCAGTTCTAGTTCCAAATAAAGAGAAAGATCTAGTTCCATATTGACCTAGTTTACCCCGCATCTTAGAAAGTACCAGTGACATAGTAAAAGGTATCAACCTTCCTACTATTTTAGGGGGAGGTAGTAGATCGAGTCCAAGATTTAGTTGATTGAGCGCTGCTATTTTAAGGGGTGCCCGTTGTATACCTTCTGGAGTCATTTTATCTTTATCGGTGAAGGCACCAGATGCGCAGATAGATTCCATGGAAACATCTGAGCCCACTTGGCATGCAGAGAACCACTACCTTGTCTAGATATAAACAAAGACCCAGTCGTGGATGGAAGCACTAGATCCTTTAGTTCGAGCAGATCGAGACGTAGCAAAAGATCCCTATCCAGTTGGAGATTGAAACCTGGCATCAGAGAGAAACAAATGTCAAATAGTGACCCGTATATAATTACAAATTACTATGCTCCGAAATCCTTCAGTTGCTTACTTTGTTATTACTGCTGGTTGTGCTGCCACCTATTTCTTTGTCTTTGCTCTTGCTGCTCTTGATGAACCTTGGCAAGTGATCATTTACCAGTTCTGGGTCACCACGTACCCATACGGGTTAAAGAGTCTAGGTTTCGATTGTTTCAAATTCTGTAGTTGCAGATGTAGTTCGAGCATATTCATCTCGAGTAGATTAAGTCCTAGTGCCAGGATCAATTCCAACAATACCAGTCATAGATTATCTAGTTCCAATTTCATAGCCCCAAAAAAACTCCGGTTCCAAATCCATATCGAGTTGCATATTAAGTCGTTGATTGAGAGTCCACATACCTTCCAAATCGTTCTCGTAGTAGCACTAACCAATGAAGCAACCCCTATTGATTGAGTCTCACCCGTGGACCCATCAATAGTTGACTGAACAAAGGTACCACCAGATTCATTTTACAGAGTGAAGGCGGTGCATGTTGTAAAGATCTAGTGAATCCAATTCCAGTCCTATAAGTCCCAGAGAAAGTTTATGATCTGGTTTACGAGCACTAGCAACTACTAAAGCCTTCCCTTTGTCTAGTTCTATATGGTGAAATTGATCTAGCAACAGAGCCCTACAATTCTATGGGGCCATAGTTGGAGGAGCAATGGTAGGATTACCATGGGCTCTTAGGAGCACCAATCAAGGTAAAGACGGCTATAGAGGCAACAGTAGGAAAGGCAAGAGTTTCACCCTCGGTGTCAAAACCGGAAGCAATTGAAGAAGCATCCGAGTTAGGTCGAGAGGCACCTATGGAAGTAGTTTCAGTTATAGAGGCACATGTAAAAACCACGACAGGAGCGAAAGCCACATAAGTAGAGGTGGGTGTACCAGTTTTCAATCCTGTTCAAAAAAGTTGTTTCTTGGGTAGTAATAAAAGCATAAGGGGCAATGATAGAACCAGAGCCATTAACAAGAAATCAAGTTTAAGATTGATATCGAAATCCAAGGCTAGGACCAGAGCGTAGTCTATGAAGACACTTTGTAAATGAACTTAGTTGCTGGTGGTTCCATATCAAGAATGGGTCTGACAACCCTAGCTACATATAAAGATGGAACACCTACTTATGCACACTACTTTTCATAACATTGACTGGCTTTGCTGGGGCAGGAACTAGGCCTTAATATCGATTTGCGCTAACAAGGAGTTGGATTTGCTTCTTAGTCAACTAACTCCCCTACTCTTCTAAAGGAATTAGCTTGCTAAAATAATTATTGGTGATCTTTACTTTGGAATTGGGCGATCTCAATTTAAAAGCGTACAAAGGTGACGCTGGGGGCTATGGTTCTCAAATAGGAGGGTGCACTATTGATTCTTGGTCAATCGGATCTATAACCGAATCTACTCTATTTGAATTTATCTGTTGGTTAATTTATTGCCCTACTATTCTAACCCTATAGTTCCCACCCACCCGATTGGTTCCGGGTCAACTGGTGAAACTCTAATTGGCTTGGGCGTTGACTTGTATGCTGGTGGTGGATCTCGGTCTTGATTTGTTGTTGGAGGATCTACAATTGGTGGTTTCACGCTTGGATTTGCAATTGGATGATATGCATTTGGATCTTATTTTGATGGATCAACAGGTTATACAACTAGTTTTGAAACTGAAAGGGATACTACTATGGACCCTAGACTCGGATATGAAATGAATGGAACAGGGAGGTACGCTAGGCAAAGTGAGGGCTCTTTAACTAACTTCATGTATATAACACGTGGCACTAACCCGCTCCCACCACTACCACTTCTCGATTTTCTTTCCTTCCTCTTGCACATGCAAGGCTTCTTTGTATTTGCATATGCATCTGGATTTGCTCTATTTGCAAAAACTTAGATGCATGTACAATGTGGACAATGAGAATTGCTATTCAAGTAGGAGGCTGCACCCCCCCTACTATTTGAAGGGCCACCACCACCACTTTAAAGATAGGGGCAACGATATTTGCTGATTCAGCGGATACTTCTGTTGTAAAATTCCTTAATAGGACTTTTTGAAAGTGAACGCTTCCATTTCAGGTTATACAGAGAATCACTGTTAAATACTTATTTTAGGACGGTTTGTATATTCTAGAGTATGTAGCGAGTATTGCTTTAACTGGTTGGTTTCTTGTAAAACTTCAGAATTTCCTTAAGCAATGTAATTCATACTTTTCAGAGTTCCCACATAGCATTGTTACGCAGTTTATTGTAAACACTGTGTAAATAAATATTTACATTGCATTCAAATTGTAAATCTAAATATTTCATAGATTTTATTATGCACCTGTAGTTCCGTGTTAATACAACTTCAAGACTGGTTAGTGAATGCTTGTGTTGCAATCATCTTGCGTCTTCCTCCCATCACGAACTTCTGGTATGTTCGGTGCAACTTCCCGTAGTAGTAGCCTTTCTCGATATCGGGACTCTAGGTCTATGGCGGTAATCGGTGTAGTTCCCCATGTTTGGTAAAGACTTCCGCACTGCGTCCGTCGGCCCTCCCCGTGATTGTCTTTCACCCCGCTTTGCTTCGGATGTTGTCCTCTTTATTTTCCGACACTGTTTGTCTGCAGACACCGGATACCACACTCGGGAATAACACACGACACGGATTTGGAGTTAATACAAAGTTTCCCGCTCACTGGCATTTGCGATCGGGTCTATTGACGCCAATGTAAGTTCCGCGACCAACAACGACACTTCTCTAATCCATGGCTTCCAAAACCACGAATCCACCAATAGGTCAGTATCTCTAACGAAAGGTGACTGTAATTCGGATCTTGTCTTACAGGTTGTATCTCCTCTTTCGAACTTTGTTTTTCTTTTCATTAAAACTTTTTTTCCCACATCAACTTGGATGCCCATCCTTTTATTTTCACCAGTTGGTTCCAAAATCCCGTAATAGCAGTTGGTTCAAAAGTCCCGTAATGGTTAGGATTATTTACTGTGATTAAACCAAAATACATATAATGCCTTTTCATTATAATATATGTAAATATTAATCTATATATAAATGAATGGGAGATTTATATAAAAGAATTAATATTTCTTATACATCGTCTATTATTTATTTTTATTAGGGGACATGACAGTCTTTTCCTCCCCGTGATTGTCTTTCACCCCGCTTTGCTTCGGATGTCGTCCTCTTTATTTTCCGATACTGTTTGTCTACAGACACCCGATACCACACTCGGGAATAACACACGGCACGGATTTGGAGTTAATACAAAGTTTCCCGCTCACTGGCATTTGCGATTGGGTCTATTGACGCCAATGTAAGTTCCGCGACCAACAACGACACTTCTCTAATCCACGGCTTCCACAACCACGAATCCACCAATAGGTCAGTATCTGATGAAAGGTGACTGTAATTCGGATCCTGTCTTACAGGTTGTATCTCCTCTTTCGAACTTTGTTTTTCTTTTCATTAAAACTTTTTTTCCCACATCAACTTGGATGCCCATCCTTTTATTTTCACCAGTTGGTTCCAAAATCCCGTAATAGCAGTTGGTTCAAAAATCCCGTAATGGTTAGGATTATTTACGGTGATTAAACCAAAATACATATAATGCCTTTTCATTATAATATATGTAAATATTAATTTTTATATAAATGAATGGGAGATTTATATAAAATAATTAATATTTCTTATACATCGTCTATTATTTATTTTTATTAGGAGACATGACATCTGTCTATATCGACTATGCTCTAACCGCCTTTGCCTCTGTTCACCATGCTCTAGTGACCTTTGCCTATACCTATCTCTCGCTTATCTCTCTTATGCCTTTGCTTCTGGGATTGGATCTAAAAGGAATGGAATGGGCCTAGCGCTGTGGGTGCTGCTTATTCCGCTGCTATTGCTTTGCTTTGTTGTTGATTCAACTGGATCCGTTGAAACTCAATATAGATATTTCATTGGATAAACTCCCTATGTACTTTCATGTGTTCTTTTGCTCAATCGTTTAATTGGATCAAATGCAGTGGCTTCTTAAACCGTTGCTTCTTACTTGGATGCTTTAATTCGTGCTGAAACTACTGGTTCTAGAAATTCAATAAGCTCTAGAGTGATTGTAGTGATGTAGACAGGGGATGATTAGAAAGGACAGACTGGTATGGCCTGGAGATGCATCTATTATGCCTTAAAATTGTGACGCAAACTCCCACGCAGCCCTCTTGTTGATTTACAGCTGGACCTAGAAAGAGTATGGTCAGGATGGAATATAGATCCCCTTAATTCTTAATCCCACAATCTGCTATACTCATGCACAATTAATTTCTTTCAATCTGCCCACAATTCCTCTATCAATCCTTGTGAATTCTTCCCCAATTCTGAAAATTAAAGCACACTTGTAAACTCTGAATGAAGCCACCTGTAAACAATGCCCTTGGGTGATCTTTCACATCTGCAAGCATTCAAACCTTGAAGAGTTTTTGTTCTCAAAGTCTGGTTTTCGTCCTGAAACCCTTGTTCTCCATTAGGCACCAAAGTTTTCTCAAATTTCAATCATAATCCCAAATGCCCCCCCCCGCCCTTTACATCATTCCTCTAAATCCACGCACATTTTGGAATTTGCAATGTTTTTAAAACTTTATTTCAAATTCTTTATTATTTAATGAAATTATTATTAATACGGGCATCCACTTGATTGATAAATTCACGTGACTTAATAAAGTCACTTTATTAATATTTAATAAATTAACTTTATAATTTATTTAAAATATCTTTATTTTATAAAGTCACTTTATAATAAAGTAACTTTAATTAGTTTAAATAAAACATTAAAGTTAACGTTATATTGACTTTAATATTTAAATATTTATTCATAATCAACTTTTGAACAATGAAGACTGACAACGGATGCTGCACCCGTGCCTCATTGGTGTCACTTAAAAATAGCAGTACCTCCTAAAAAATAGGAAGTCCGCTTTGAGTTCCTGAAACACCACAAATGATCCCCTACAAGGTCCACTAGTCTCCGGATGGATTGCCTATCCACTGTATTAGCCTACGAGAACCACTACTGATAGGCTAACCCTGCTAAAAATTGGAAGTGCCTAGGAAGGGGACATTATAGTTTGCCCTCCTCGAGAATGCTTGCCCTCAAGCACTCTTAGCTCAGGATGCTGTAATATTTGCTCACTCTCATGTAGCATCCTCTATTGACAAGTCCTTCCACTTCACCAAATACTTCATAATAACCCTTCTCCTCAGTCTGTGCTCTCTGGTGTCAATGATAGCCTCAGGGATGAGAATCAATTTCCATTTTTCATCTCGGGGAGGTAAAACTGTAGAAGAAACCACTTTGTGTCCCAATGCCTTCTTGAGGCGAGACACATGAAATACATTGTGCACCTTGCTCTTTGTTGGTAGATCCAACTCATAAGCCACCTCTCCAATCCTCTTAGAGATTTCTAAATGGTCCATAACTTTAGCTCTGTTTTTCTTGAGAGTGAATTGACAATAAGGCTACAACATCAGGTACACCATGTCACCCACCTCAAATGAATGCTCAACTCTTTGTTTATTCGCATACTGCTTCTGCTGATTTTGTGCCTTCTGAATATTCTCCTTTAGAGACCTCATTATGTCCTTACTCTCCTGCAGTAGGTCGTTGGCACTAAGCACTCTGCTATCCCCAAGCAACAGATCTAAGAAACTTGGTGTCTCATACCCATAGAGGGCCATAAACGATGACATTTGTATAGACATGTGGTAAGTTGTATTATAGCAATGCTCACACAAATGTATCCACTTAACTCATGCCTTTTGTTGCCTTGTGATGTAGTTTGTGAGGTATCCCTCCACCCACTTATTAACAATCTCTATCTGCCTGTTTTTTGGCGGGTGGTAACTAGTATTCGGAGTAAGCTCTGTCCCACTAAGCCTGAGTAACTCCTGCCAAAAGGAACTCATAAATTTTCTCTCCCAGTCATTGATTATGTTTTGTGGCAATTCGTGGAGCGTGAATGCCTCTCTAAAAAATAAATTAACAACTTGTGCTATTGTGTATGTGGCTGAAATCGGAAAGAAGTGAGCAAACTTCGTGAGTCTATCAACCACAACATAGATACAGCCCTTGCTTTGGGCCTTAGGTAAGCTCGTAATAAAATCCATTGAAATGTACTCCCACTTGTGCTTAGGAATGGGTAAGGGCTATAGTAACCCTCCTGGAAAGGAGTGCTCTTGTTTGTTCAGTTGACAAATAGGACACTCTCACATATTGAAGAACCTTATTTGAGACCTTTCCATGTGAACCATTCCCAAATTTGCCTGTAAGTCTTGAAGTACCCTAGGTTTTCTACCATGGGAACATCGTGGAAGGGTCTCAATATCTTCTTCTTCATCTCTAATCCAGATACCAGAAAAATCCTCCCCATGTAAATGATAAGCTCATTCACAATGGAGTATTTGTCATCATGCACTGTACCATCAATAATGTCTATCCTTGGCATATTTAGTTGAAATCCACTCTCTCCAATCAACTGTGATCTCTTCAATGGAGCACAAGTGGGGTCTCCTTGATAATGCATCCGCAACTACATTTTTCTTACTTTTGACGTAGACAATGTCAAAGTCGTAAGCTTGTAGCTTACTTACCCACTTCTGCTGCCAGTCATTGAGGTCTTGCTGATTTAGGAAATGTTTCAAGCTGTTATGGTCTGTCTTAATTACAAATTTGCTGCCAACCAAATACTGCCTGAATTTAGCCAAAGCATGCATTATGGCTAACATTTCCTTCTTATACATATTGTAGCTTCACTCTGCACCCCTCAATTTATTGCTCTTGAATGCTATTGAGTGCTCTGCACCAATGCCCTCTCTTGAAGCATCACAAACTAGCTCAAATGGTCCGGTGAAATCTGCTATGGAAGAATGGGACAGGAACTCAGCAACTACTCAAACTTCTCAAAACATTGTTGTGCTTGATTTGTCCATAGGAATGCCCCCTTCTTTGTCAAGTTGGTAAGTGGTGCTGCCTATTGTGAGAACCCCTTGATGAAGCTTGGGTAGAAACCACAAAGCCCAAAGAATCCCTTAACTTGAGTAATATTCTTGGGTGGAGGTCAATCCACAATAGCGCGGATTATATTTGGATCAACTCTAACACCCTCTGAATTGATGATATACCTCAAATATAGCAAGTCCGTCATATCGAGCTCACATTTGGATTCCTTGGTGTACAAGGACTCCCTCTCAATATGCTCAACACCTCCTCAAGGTGCCTCAAGTGCTCATCCCAAGTACAACTAAAAATCAATATGTCATCAAAGAAAAAGAGGACGAACTTCCTTATTTGATGTTGAAAAACCCTGTTCATATAGGACTGGAAAGTAGCAGGTGCATTGGTTAATCCAAAGGGCATAACCAGGAACTTATAGTGTCCACAATGACACCAAAATGTTGTCTTCTCCACATCATCCTCCCTCATCCGAATCTAATGATATCTGGATCTCAAATCAATTTTTGAGAAGAAGCATGCCCCATTTAACTCATCTATCAACTCATCAATGTGGGGAATGGGATACTGGTTTTTGATAATCTTCTTGATCAGAGCATGGTAACCAATGCACATACGAAGTGTCCCATCTTTTTTCTTGACCAAAACAACAACCGATGCAAAAGGGCTCTTGTTGGGTCGGATGTGTTCCATCTTGAGCAGCTCCTTAGTGGTTTTCTCTATATCATCCTTAAGCCGTTTAGGGTGCTTGTATGCAGTGATAATAGTGGGTTTTGGACCCTTCAACTCGATGATATGCTCTATGCCCATCTGGAGGTCTCCCAGGTGGTATATCACTAAACACCTTACTGTGTTTAGACAGGAGTCCTTGGATGTCTGGAGGATAATTCCACGTTTGCTGCTCCACTGCTGCGGGCATCACAACACACTCCGCAGTCCACTCCACCTGATCATGTCCAATCAATCTCTCCATCCTCAAGGAAATCCCGCAAAGACTCTCATTTGACATCCCTCTCAACACATGTTTCCTACCGTTTACCTTGAACCTCATCTCTATAGTGCCCAAGTTGAGGTAAAACTCCTCAATTGCGTGAAGCCACTTCATGCCCAACAAAATATCCATCTCTCCCATACTCACCACATAATAGCCAGCCTTAAACACATGGTCACTCAACTGTAGGGTCAAGTTGGGAATCATCCTGGTGCACGTGAAAGTGAAACCAATTGCAACTCTCACTCTAAAACCCTCAAACTCTATGACATCACCATCATTATTAGATGATGTAGGTACTGGTATATTAAAAGAACCACAAACAATGCCACTAGTACTGGTATATTAAAAGAGCCACAAGCAGTGCCACTAGCACTCACATGTTGGCTAGCTGGCTTGTCTTCAAATTCAAGTGCAGCAAGCTAGGAAGTGGAAGCATCCAAGTCAGTATGCTCTAGCCGAATATTCCATCCACATCCTCTTGTCCCAATCTTTGTAGCTAGTTTGTTTGTGTGAAAGAAGATATGCGTTGGAATGCATGTACACTAAGTCCTTTGGCTTTCTTGAGTGTAGTCAGGTGTGCTTTGCTAAATGGATGAAGTATGTGCTCCAATCCTTGTTAGATATAGATGAACTTCCAACCTATTAAGACAAAGTTAGAGATGTTGTCTGAACATGTTTAGGGTGATTCAAAGCATCTCAAAGTGTTTTATTGCAAGTTGCCAATTACTATAGTAATTGGAAAAATGAAGATGATTATATCACCAGTTCCCATAGGTGGTGATTTCACATTTACCACTGCGATTTTGTTTTGCACTTGCCAAAAGTGGTGAGTTCATATGACTTGATTGAGATGTTTTTTAAAACACCTCCGGGTAGAAGTGCCAAATTTGTCATAGTGTAGATAAGGCGTGCAACGTGAAGGAATTTTGACATTAGATCTTCTTTTGGTTGATTGGGAATGGTGTTGTGATGTCATAAAGACTTGTAAAATACTTATGTTATTGGCTAGTGTTAAATTACTGTATCCTTAAATCTATGTTCATTGCATTAGAGCAGGGGTTTTATGGTGAAAAGGCATTTTGCAAGTTGATTTTGAGTGTGATGTAACATTGTTGAAGCTCATAATTGCCATAGAGGCTTTGCAATCACTTGTTTTGGACTGGAAATTACTGACACGAGGAGCAAGAGTTCACTCTCATGGAGTTTTCCCTTTGTTTAGTGTTTCTCCAGTTTTTAAAGTAATGTTTCAGTCTTTGTGTTTGCTTTTTTGCATGGTTGTACTCTTGTTTCATGTTTCGTTTTATGTTTGCAGGTGCAATGAATGTTTTTGATTGTTGACCATATCCATTGGAGGTGAGAAGACAATGTTTTAAGGTGTTTGCAGTGTTGACAAGATATAAATCTATAGTTGGTAAAAGCTAGGAGAGTATCTCCAGCTGTTCACAGATCAAGCAAGTGCAGTTCAATTAACTTTAAGTTTTGATCATTTATGTCCTGTAACTGTGAACTGCTGGGAAGTGTAAGTAGCATATCATAGGAAAACTGGAAGAGTTATTGAATGGACACTAGAAGCTATTCCTTCGATTTAACATTCTACCTTTCAATGCTCCAATGGAACTTAGTGTTCTGGTTCATTTTATTTACCTGATTTTTAGTTTTTTTAAGCACATGCCATTAAATTCTGACCTCTGATGATTAATCTCTTACTTTTTTTGATTGGTAAATCTGGGGTATAACAAGACCCGGACAGTGAGGCCACAAATGGGGGGCTTCATTCCCATACTTTGAAAGTCATCATCCACCAAGGCCCCCCTTGAAACACACTTAAGCAACACAATGCCCACTACAGGATTTGAACTCGGTACATATTGCCGAACAACTAATAGACATACCATTGCATCATGTGCCCATGCACATTGATTACTGCCCTATTTCATGTAATTTGTTTTTATCTTAATGAATTGGTTCTGTCTTCCGCCTGTCGATATAAGCTCAATCCTGCTAGCAAGTATACATATGCTATGTTTGTTTTCTTCATCACAATTATAGTTTTGGTTATATATAAACTCCCAAGCACTATATTATTTACAGGTTAGCTTTTTATCAGCTGTGAGGGCCTTGTGAGAAGTATGAGGGACAAGTCTTCTGTTACCTTTGCTTACATTGGGGATTTCGCTTGCCATTGAGTGACTTGAGAAATTTTATTTTCCAGATTTTTTGGTGGAATGATAAAGATTATTTTGGGGAGCTTCCCGTAGCATTTTTCCAATCAGGCTTCAATCAGGTTGGAATGCCATCATAAATATGTTTGTAAAGGATAGATTTTGACTTGCCAAGCATGGGGGAGATGGATTTGGCAGTTGTTTAGTATTGATTCTATCCGAACATAAGTTGATGCACGATGGTAGAAATTCAAGTGCTCTAAGATGATAGAAAATATATTTTCTGATGAGATTAGATATTAGTTTCAGAAGCAAAAAGAAGGTATCCATATTCATTATTGTTTGACCATATAATTGGCAGGTTGATTTTTTTAGCTCAAGCCTAGATAGTAGGCTCAAGTGTCTTTTCAGAATGTTTGTAGAAGTCAACTTCTTTCATCAGATTCTTAGCAAGTTGATTGTTTCATGGGAATGTTGCCTTATAGTTCCAGCAAACATGAATCTCATCAAGACTTTTTGATTTTATATTTGCATTCTACTATATATTACCTTTTTCCGATGTAATAATAATGTTTTTGTTTCTAAAATATGTAATTGAAGCATAGTCATATATATACATACATATATTTGTTTGTCGATTTTGTTTCATTGTTTTTGCAAATATGCTAATGTACAAGTGATTCAATCATGTTTCCGATTTGAAATTCCTTATGTTTTCTTTGCCTCCTTTTTGAAACAAGATTTATCTTTTCCTTTGTATTGTCAGGTGAGATGACGCTTTCCATGTAGTAAATATTTGATTCTGCATCGTCTATATATTTCCAAAAGAAGACTTCTAATTCCATAGTTTTAAAGTTTGCATAAATTTATGTTTTAACTTTGTTTACTTTGTTTTTATGTTTGTGTATTAATTGATGGAACAGAAGACTTGCAAGTGTTGCTTCCTCGGGGACTTGAAATCATTGGGGCATTATATGTAAGTGACACCAAGAGTAGAGAGAATGCACTAAAGGCTGCGGATAGCTTTTCCGAATTGAAAAGATATCTTCTCTCGGTGCAAAATGAGAGTTCTTTTGTTACTGGTTCAACCACCTCAAACATAGATGGTATAGATTATTTTATATGCACAAAGGGAAAGAGCTTACTCATAGAAAATTTTGAGTCTGTCATACATGAAGAGAAACCTGCACAGTACCTATGGGATGCTGCATGTCTTCTCTGCTGTCAAATGTCACTCAGTTTGCCAGTTTACTTCTCATCAAATAAATCTTCAGGTTTCTATGCTTATCTCTCCATGCTTTTTGAGCATCTTGAAATTTCAAGCATAATTGTCATTCTATCTGCTGATAACGAGTCGATTTACATATTATCCCATTTTTAGTTAGTTTAATAATTTGTGTTTACTTTGTTACAGACCTATTACTAGTGAGCTCATGCCTCAAATGTAAAAATAAGTGGACCAATTTGTATGCCTACATGAGCCTGTGCAAGATTGAAATTTATTCTAACTGTGTTATAATATTTGTCTACTTATTATTTACAGAGGAACAATTTTCTCTATTGGTTGAAGACTTTGCTGCGAATCTTAAAGGACCAAGAGCTGTTTTTCAGGCAGAGAAAGTGGTTAGTCAGTCTGAAGGATGCTCATCAGTCTTATTACAATGTATGGAGTTAAATGATAGTGCATCACAAAAAAATATCGATTCTTTGAAAAGGAGTATTGGAAATCAGAATGCATGTTTTTTGCCTTGTTCAACCTTGTGTTCAACTGATAAGCATGTTTTGTCAGCATCTGGGGTAGAGGTAAGAAGAGATTTAAAGTGTCTGACTTTTTATGAGTTAAATCAATAATGTTCAGCAGGAAGATGCACGTTAGATTAGTGCTCATTTTATCATTGTTTGCAAACCTTTTCGTGGCATTGCACAACATGTTTGGTAATTGTCTTTTTGTAAGCATACATGTTATTTGAGAATCAGTATAATTGGAGTATATTTGAACTCTAAGGAAGGACCTCATGAAGATTCTATAGAAATCAAATCAGACTATAGTTAAGGATTAACCTCATGAAAATTCTACATAAATCTGAGGGAATCCACTTTAGATAAGCGTAATATCCTAGGCAATTTTTTTCATATTGGAAATCAAATTTTAGCGTGGATGATTTTTTCATTTTGAAAATCAAATTTTAATGTGCATGGGAAATATTTTTGTGTACCATTCTTTTTGTAATTTACAGACTAAATTTTTGTACCAATATTTAACATGTGTGGCGATTCAACATCTAAATATCCTATTGGTATATAACTTTTAAACAAAGATGTTAAAATGGAGCAAATATAGAAAACAAAAATCAGCTATCAATAAATTGGGGTGAGTAGGGCCCAAATTTTCATAAACAAGGACATAATATGTTTCTATCCTAAACAATTGAAATTTCCAATTCAAGACGATTTCGTTTCATGATCAGGGAAAATTAATCAAATAGAAGGAAATTGGATACTAAAAAAAAGCCAAATTAGCCAAATTCAGGAGATAAAAATGTGAAAAACAGCCAAATTGCGACATATAGCCATTAAAAATTTCCTTGGCTATGATGGACAAGTTTTTAATCTTCACTTTAGCTTTCTGATGTGAAAAGTTTTCTTTGCCTAAATAAAGAATTCTATGATGAATCGCTTTTAGAATCACTCTCAAGATTTTGCTTTATGTTTTTTTTGACTAGACAGTTCCCAGAACCAATTAAGATAACAGTTTTTTATCAATCAAGTCACAATCTCAAAGCTTTTGCACCTCGGGTTGATTATATTCCTGGTAATTTTCCACACCTATGATATTTAGAACAGTATGAGCATTTGTACCTAGCACTAGTTATCTTTATTTTCTCTTACTGAGAAGTTAAAAGTGATGATACTTTTTTTTTTTTTTTCTGAAATATTACATTTCTTGAGTCAGATGTTTCCTGGATCAAGTCCTCTTCGTAGTTAAAGCACCATTGTGATACTGACATATTCTTTGGCCTTGCAGTCAAGGAAGATGTAAGGGTTATAACAGTAAAAGTAAAATTAGACATAGCATGTGTTGCCTCAAGGGAACTTTCTTTATCAGATGCAGTTTCAAAGTTGATTATACCAGGATTGATTGAGCAGCTAAAAGCAATGTGGAAAGCAGCAGATACAAAAACTAGAAAATCAAAGGTATATATATTTTTATCTTATTTGAAAGAAGAAATCAGATATCAAAGATGTCATTTAGTGGTCTTAACCAGGCTCATGGTGCATTAAAAGTTTCGATTGTTTCTTTTGATAAATAAAATAAACATGATCTATTCTTTTGTGCAGCTGTGCATATATCATTTTTGTCCTTCAGGATTCCTTCATCCTGTAACAGCCATCTATGACCTTAGCTTTG
Organism: Cryptomeria japonica; assembly: GCF_030272615.1. Taxonomy (NCBI): domain Eukaryota; kingdom Viridiplantae; phylum Streptophyta; class Pinopsida; order Cupressales; family Cupressaceae; genus Cryptomeria; species Cryptomeria japonica. The sequence goes on from NC_081407.1 coordinate 793,639,191, forward strand.
GTGAAACTGAAAGAAAACAAGGTAATGTGGTAATTAAGTGAGAAGCAAATGTTCAATGGAAGCACTGCAAAAAATTAATTCCCCCAATTCAATGTTACTTTACGTTATTACTATGTCTAATTTGGGTAGGAACTCTATGCACATCTGCATTATCGTAAGCTATAGATGATTTATTCTGGGATGATTTGTGTACTATGGCATTTGCAATTACTCAATAATCAATTGGGTGGGAATGATTGTTTTGCCAAAATTTAATTTGGCCTTGAAAGTGCATTTGTGCACTATATTCACAAATGGTAATTACATGAGCATGAAACTTGCCACAAGTCATGAATCACCAAAGAAATGGATAATTGGAGATGTCCTTAGTATCACCATAATTGAAGATGCAAATTTTACCAGAGCACATAACAATCTCATAAAGGAATATGATATAGTTCCTGATATTGAAGCTCCAACATTCTACCCATGCTTAATTAGATTCAGTTGCTCTTCATAAAATATCTTGGCCATCCTGCAAGATATCAAAGATTGATGCTTGGGAAACCCTAAAAATTAGTTTGTTTTGTTGCAGAAAAAATCAGAGCGAACAAAGACTAAATGAGTCAAAACAATTGTAGTTTACAGCCTTAAAGGGAAAACATTGAAAAATATCTGAAAAGTTTTGGTCAAAATAATGGTAAATGATTTGAATATGTAAATCTGTAAAACTGATTGGATTGCAGTATGTACTGGGGAAGGTGGACATCATAGATAGGTTTAAGTTTCAGGATACTATCTATTTTTTGGGTTGGCGAATGGATAAAAGAATTTGAACTATGTTGATGTATCTAATTTTTGCTTTCTATTAATACAAATCAACATTAACCGATCAATTTTTTTTTTTCTGAGATATTACCATATTTTCAGGAGATTTGCATCTATGGTTGAAAAGACCAATTTGAAGGCATTCTTGTTTGCCATTTATTGTTGAATTTGTAAAGATCAGCCATCTTCATTCAACCACTTATTGATTAAGACCTTTCTTAAGACACTCTCATCTGCAATTTGACTGATAGATAGCAGTTTTTGAAATATACTTGGTGCACATATTACACTCTTGGTTTTTTTAAAACTTTATTGCCTGCTAGATTCAAGGATGACATCTTCTCATCCTGTATTTTTGATTTTGTCATCACCACAAGGTATCGTGTTTATACTACTGCTATTGAGATGGGAGAACCACTCTTTCTCCCTGTTGCATGTTTCACAGAAATCAGGTACTGCAGCCCCATGCAATGCACCTGCATAGGCTCTGAAATTTAACCAATTTGTTTCCTTCTGTTGATCCCTCTGTTTTGTAAAGCATTCATCCTTTACGTGATTGTTCTTTCCACAAATTTCTATGCACCGTGCAATACATTGACAACCTGCAGTAATACACATCACATTGTCAAAATGTCATCCTGTATGCCATTACATTCATGACTATGCATTTCATTGGACTTCTAGCATTTGAGATCTTGCCATACGGTTCTTCTCAGAACCAATTCATATGTAATAATCACAAATTCATGTTTCTGCTGGTTTTATATCTATGTATATGCTCATTTATTATTAATGGAAGAGTTACTTTTATCCCATCTCTGTTTCTTTAACAAATGGAGGTAAAAATCTTTCTGGTTGTATAGGCATTTGAATATTCATATCTCTGATAAGGCTGAACTACCAAGGGTTTTGAATTATTCCTCTGCCAACATATCCTAGTCATATTGACATAGATCGTCTTGGTTATTAGGTGTAGCACGAGAGATTTATGAATAAGGGAAGAGGACACTCAAAATTTTTATAATTGATGCATCACATGTATGCTTGTATATTGATTTTACAATGAGTGGAAGGTGGCTAGGCAGCTGGAAACCTAATTTTTAATTATTTATTAACAATTCATCATATGGCTTTGTTATGGGAAATAAGCACTACATTTTAATATTTGTCGTACTTTTCATTAGACGCATCCTTTGGTATACAAGAAAGGAATAAAATGTACCAGAAGTATCCACTTATTTTGTTTTTCAACTTTGTTTTTGGCATAAACAAATGTCGTCCTCCATGAATCCAATCTGCATTATAAATGTGAGCTGCCATTATCTGACATTACAGGCTACCTTCTAATTTATGTCATAAACTAGATGGTCAAGGTGATTCAAAGAAATATGTCTAGCTCAATGTCAATTTACAGAGTTTTAAAAGGCAAGAGGACATTCTCATCACTGCATATGGAATAACGTATGTTGATGTTGAACATGAAGACAGTATTCATAACCCAATCAATAAATTAGTCCCCTCTTGCCATAATATATGAAGAAGCTGCCACCCTATAGAGTATAGATTTGACACACTGTGAATATCATCTATGTCACTGACGATAGATCGAATGATTAGTTCTACACAATAATTAGATTAAACCACATTCCATTCAGCAGTTGTATTAGGCTTAGGTTTTACGTGTACACCTCCTACCATGCTGTTTTTAATTAGAATATACTGAACTGAAATAGTTATTTTGAATGTGTTTATTCATCTGGGTATATTACTATGTCTCTTTCTTTCTTTCATCCTTTTACTCATCCAGGTATGTTACTATGTCTTTTCTTTCTTTCGTTCTTTTTCACATCTACTTTATTCAATACACTAGATTCATTGTTACAAGGTTATGTCAAACATGACAGAGATTCAGGCTGAGTTTGGTCTTTTCAGTTCACTACACCTGTTTGGATAAAATCCTGAATTGGATTCTGTCATTTATCTACTGTTCATTCCCTATGGGGTGAGTTCTCAGATTACGAGAAGTAAACATAATGTAGCAAGTACATGAACGCTAACAATAGATATCATTCACTGAATACTTCACAGAACATTTATGGCAGAAAGATATAGCTTTATTTCATCATGTAAATTGGATACACAGTAATAATGCCCCTGTTCCTGTTACAACATAGCATATATACTACCCAGCAGTTGGTGGAGATACCAACCGTCGCCAACTACCAACTAATCCCTACGGGAACATTACATGGCCAATTATCAACTAAACATAACAAGTATTATTCTTATGTCGGCAAATTACCGCCAACATCTACCCCTAACATGCTTTAAATCTTCTCTGCTTTGCACCGTCTTGTTGTCCTTCACTTATTTTCTAACACTCACAAGATCACAAAATTTGAACAGTGGGAGAATTGAATGACTGGAGAATGTGCCTCAATGAAGAATATAAAGTTTCCAAAATTGGATTTCGATACCAAGGCATGTATGGAAGAATAACAACACATCAAAATTATTGGAAGTTTGTGTGTTTTGGTGTGCTTGGAGTTTGAAGAGTGTACCACAACAAAGAAATATGTGTCAAAGATCAACTGCACGTCAACATAATGGAAGCAGGCTTTTTCAACTGGATTTTTTCAGGTGCATATTGAAAAGGAGGTGCACATGTGGGAGAGTTGGTGCGCTCCTATATAGAGGGCCTTTTCAAAATGTTCTACCTCATTGAAGATTGTGAGATTTCCTATGTTCATTCATGTGGGAAAAGAGACAGCGTGCCGATACAAGAAACCTATTTTATTTAGCTGATCAAGTCATTAGGAATTGAATGTGTGAATGGTAACAAGGATATATTTCAAAAGAGTATTTAGGGGTGTTGAGGAAGATCACTGGGCATTGGTATAGAATAGATTTTTTGTTTTTTTAAGAGTTTTCGGCATTTTGTAAGTGTAATGTCTCGATGCACATCTGGGCCTAGGCATGTGTCTCAGGAATAAGTGTAAAGATTTTTTTTTTTCAAAAGGAATATTAGAAGGGATTTGTTGATGTCTTTTTATTCACCTTGAACACAGAATAGAATACAGAGTATCCTACCCTCTCTTGACCAAGGAAATCTTGAATGCTAAGTAGTGTGATCAATCAAGAAGACCCCAAGGTTTACAATGAGAATGATTGAAAGGTTCTGGATAGGCTCAGTTTATGGATGTGATAATGCTGGTTCATACAAAGGGACTTACACAGTTGTTCTAGAATTTTAATCAATTCTTTCCCTTAGAATGACTTAAGATTTGCAATTAAGCTCTTTTTGACTACCTCTACGAATGCTTTTTGAAATAAAATGCAAAAGGAAGTAAGGTTTAGGAATCTAATCTAATTCTACCAATGCAAGAAACTATGAATGACTTAGTGAAACCAAATCAAACTTTGTTTTGCCATTAGGAACAGCTACACAAAGTTGATGCAAACTTCTAAGGAGATATGAAAGATTTTCAAATTGTTCACAGACATTAACACCAAAGGAAATGCGAGTCCACGATAGTAAAGCAATTGAACTCAAGCACAAACGAAGTTCAGTCTAACCATACATTGCGACTTGCAATCAACAAACCACAAATGGTATGAACATGTAGGTTTCACCATAAATCATCAACAATGCCTTCCATTCAACTAAATAACTTGATGCAACAATAACTCTTAATCTAAATTTGAGAGATATGAAACCATGCTAACATCCAAAACCACACATAGGCTCACCATTTTTCAATGAGTTTGTATTAACTTTGACAACAATTTCACATAAGTCTCCTATTACAAATGAAGTGAGCAAGTCTTATATAGAACTCTTATTACAAATGAAGGGCCTAGATTGATTTAAAATCAATGGCCAAGATTAAGACAACTAAACCCTAATTAGGGTTAGTTTCAACCAACTAGCTAATTGACCAAACTTTATCAAAAACTAGCCAATGGAGAATGAACACCTTCCTTGGCACAAATGCGAGGAAGGATAACAAATGGCAAAATTCCATGCCAACCAGTTCTTCAACAAACTCTCATCTAAAATGATGTGTCCTGTTCTGACCTTCACACATCGCCCTATTGCAAATGGGGACCCCCTTCTTTTTAGGCCCCTGCGGTCTTTTGGCTTTGTTTTTTGGGTCTTCTCGCAATAGTCTCGTCAGTCTCTTTGCTTTGCAAGTGTTTGGGGGATTGAATTGATTAAGTTTGCTTTTCGTTTGAGTGAATTTGATGAAGTCTAGGGCCTGTTTTGTCAATTTTAGGGTTTCTGCCTTTAGTCCTAGATTTTAGGGGTTTCCGTTAGGGTTTTGGAAAAACTAAACATATTGCTGGAATCAGGACCCCTCAAGGAACCTCTCAGTAAAATTTGACAAAAATAAAACTTACTTTTTTTAGTAATTTCTATTTTTATTAAGTTTCTGTTTTAAGTAAGTGCTTTCTTGACCTGTTTTGTCCAAACCCTAACATTTTGAAACACTTACTATTTGGGAAAATCTATTTTGGCAGGTTCATCCTTGAAGAAGTTGAAGACTGAATGTTCTTGAAGATCATTTCTAAATCCGAAAGAGTCGGAAGGCAGACAAGTTGGATAAAAAAAATGGTTTAAGTATGGAACTCATATTGCAGAAGTGGAAAGCATGCAAAATCATTATAAGTCTGGAAATCACATCAAGTCCACATATGGTAGCTTGATCAATGAGAAGCTCAAAAATTCATCTAAGTTCATGAAGAATCCAAGACAAGTGAAATTCCTTCACCCATGCCAAATTGCAATCCAAGGCGCCAAACTCAGGTGGAGATGGAAAGATGAGAAATCAATGAATTTCTTCCTTAGTCAAAATTGCGCCCAAGCATTGTGGAGGGCGCCAAATTGGGGGGTGCAAGGAATCCATGGAAATGTTGAAATTCCATGGCCAAATCAAAATGGCGCCTAAGGATGATGGAGGGCACAAAACCAAGGGAAGCAAGGAAAAAAATCCAAATTTGCTAAATTCGTCTTCATCATTAACAATCCGCCCGAAGCCAGAGAAGGGCGCCAAAATGGACTCTCCAGGGAGAGATGGAAAAAGTATGAATTCCATGCCTTAGTGAAAAATCTGCCCATGCACAGGAAAGGGCGCCAAAACAAGGGAGACAAGGAAAAGATTGCAAAACAAGTGAATTCCTCCTTCAGTACAAAATTCTGCCCTAGGAGGTCAAATGGCACGAAAACTCAATTGTCATGGAAGGAGGGAAGAATTGTGAATTCCTTGGCCATGGTGAAAATCCGCTCCACCACTCAGGAGGGCGCCAAATTTGAGGGGTCAAGGAAGGATGCACAACATAGTGGAATTCCTTCTCCAGGTGAAATTGCTGCCTAGGACATGGAAGGGCACCAAAATGTTGTATGCTTGGAAGGAAGGAAAAATAGTCAATTCCTCCACCTAAGGGAAATTCCACCCAACACTCAGGTAGGGCGCCAAAGGGAGGTGGTGAAGGAAAAGATGAAAAATTGCAAAATTCCTCCTTCATGGATAAATAACACTCAAGGAAGGATTAAGGCGTCAAAGAAGGAGCATCAAGGAAAGTCCAAGATGGAAGGAATTCCATCACAAGGGAGAAATGTCGACTGGGAATTATGGAGGGCGCCAAAGTGGAGTGGTCAGGGAAGAATTGAAGGAATCTTGAATTCCTCCACCTATGTAAAAATCCGCCCATGAGTGAGTCAAGGTGCCAAATGGAGGTAGGAATGGAAAATATGAAAAAGGATGAATTCCCTGCCTTATGAGGAACTGCGCCCTAGGGAAGATTCAAACTCTAAAACTACATTGTCACGGAGAATCAAAGAAAACCATGATATAATGAAATCCACAGAGATGAGCTTCAAAACGACTAAGGCATGGAAGAAGTGCAAAATGATGAAATTGCACCATACAAAAGTGAATTCCACACCCAAGTTGGAAAACTGAGGAAATTGTCTAAGGCATGATCTAAGGCATGAAAATCCAAGGGGTCAAGGAGGAATGGAAAAGCAGAAATCCCCTCAGAATTTTTTTTGAAATTTCCATTTTTAGACACCAAATCTTATCAGAGTCCGAATTTTTTACAGATTTGGAATCATGGGAGAATTCTCTCCCTCCTGGATTTGAAACCTTAATTTGTGGAAAATTCCTATAAAATAGATGTTGAAAAATCATTGAAAATCTCTTCTAGAGCAAGGCAAGTTCAAAAACTTCAAGAAAATACTTCCAGAGTCAGAGATTCTCCCTCTTGAAGTTTTCTCTCTCCAGGGTTTTTTCTCACCAAGTGGCAGCCGAGTCAATGCACGCTGAATTAATGAAGCATCTCTTTGCATGCAGCCGTCACATTTATGGCATTATGGCATTATGGCAGATTCCTTCTGCATGCAGCCGTCACGTTCTGGAGATGATGGTGCATTTATGGCATCATGGGTGATTTTTGCATGAGGTTCATTGTATTTTGGGCATGTTTGATGTAATGGGGTGCATTTAATGCATTGATGGATGCCATTTTTGGGCTTTTAGAATAATTGTATATGGGCTTAGTGGGCATTAATAGCCGATTCCCACCTTGTTGCATCTTGAGTGGGGAATCTTTAGGGTTTGCATGTATTAATGCTAGGAGCCTATATAAAGGGGTGACCCCCCTCATTTGTAAAGGAGGAGAGATTATTGTCTGAGATTGTTGCTGAGGATTGTTGAAGTAGCCAATTTAATACATTGTTTGACTTTGATGGTGTATTCTTGTTCTATTTTAGCAATCTGCATGGTCTTGCTCTCTTCATAGATTAGATTTGCTTTCATGTTATTAGATGGACTGGATTTGATAGGATTGCTTGTTGCAAGATTCATGCTCATGCTTTTGGTGTGCAGGTGATTGTTGCATACTGTGCAAAGTTAGCTTGAGCCCCCCATTATTCGTGTATGTTTCACTTTGATTATCAATAGAGATTGTTCGATTTGATGGTTTCTATTAATGATTTGAAAATCTTTAACACACCCTTTGAAGATTGCACCGCCTTCGTGTAGTTGTGCATTGCTGGCGAAATGAAGCGTGGTTTGATTTTGCATGAGTGATCCCGTCTCTTGTTCTTAGGATTAGATTAGACTCAGCATAGTTATCTCTACCCTATACTCATTTACTTTCAGCATATTTCAAAAATCCAAAAATCCAAAAAATATGGCTTTCATTGCAAATCATTCACATAGAAATCCTTGAACTTGCACGAGTTTGTTATCCTCTTCAAGTGAATACGTAAGGCCCCTTGGGTTAACAACAAACCCATCAATCAATTGAGTCATGCCCACGCATTGAAGGAACCTTGGAGTTGGCCGTTTGAACTTTTTGTGCAATCGTAGCATATAGACTAATTTTGATCAAGAGATGGTAAGGTGACCGTTGGTAACTTTATTCTGTGTTCGACGCTGTTATAAAATACACGTCAACATGTCCCTTATCCCTTTCTCTGCTTGCAAATTCAATGAACTTGGACACAACAAGATTTATTTCTGTCATTGGTACACTTGGTACGATATCCAACTTGTATTCTATGACATCCAAGTCATCAACACGTGGCAAATGTCCTCTCCCATTCCAATTCCTGTCCTCGAAAGCTATCCACAAAGAACATGAATGAATAAGCTTTGTTACAGTGATCTTTCACAATAGGACTTGTAACTTTCAAAAAGTTATTCTGCACCTTGTCTTTCAAATCTTTTACATTCATATCATCTTCACTAACAATTTCCTATCCAAGCATCTTTACAACTGCCATAAATATCTAATGTTGAATTCCTTTGATCACTTCTTCTAGCCGAATACAATTATCACCTATCTTCTCAAAGATTTCCTTTTTTGCTATCAATGCACAATACTAGTGGGCAAAATCATATATGTCCTTCGCTTCTATCACACTTTCATCTATCAAAGTTTGCTTGGGAGTTTCTTTCAACACGTACAAACATGGAACTGTCTTATCTTGCATAATTAGGAAATCTTTCCACAACTGTACCACACTTTGAATCCTATACATGAATGTAGCAACTTTTCCATGTACTTGCACCAATTCTTCCACAAACTTACTGGCTTTGTTAGAAATGCCCTCAATCCATTCTTTTGTTTCCTTAGCTATCATCCTCATTTCTTCAAAACTCTCAATTGATTCTCTTGGAAGAGATATTGGTGGGACAAATGTGTCCTGTTCTTGCCGAACGGGCTTCATCAAGTGTTTTAGGTATTTTTTCAATTGCTGATTCTCTTCCTTCATGATTTTTCTTTTCTTGCTTTTTTTCAATCTTTCCTTAATGACTTTGACAGAATCATTTAGATCTTCAACCTCTTGCTCTTGCGTTGTAGGTCCTAAATCAATTGTCCTTACTTCATATTCTTCAAGAATGATGTCCTCTTTTGCCTTATCAACTTTTGGAAGGACTGCCTGCAATGTGTGAGACCCCAAACTATCTCTTGTGATTTTAGAGAACTTCTTTGTGTTTTTCTTCTCCATAGGTTTACTTATCTGTGCTAAAAATTCATCTAAATCATCCATTGGTTGTACTTCTACCACTGCCTTCTTCTTCATTCGCTCTTTCAACCATTCAGGTATGGTGGATTGTTCCATGCCTTCATCAAATTGTTCACTCTCTTGAATTTCCTTTACTGCTGAAATCATTCCCTCATCAAAATCCTCATCTGGAATGGGAATTTTTGGATCTCTTAAATCCTCAATTGCTATCGTTCTTGGTTCAATGAGACAATCCGCAATAGGAATGTCAATATCCTACGAAGACTCATGTTCCCAATTTTCTTGCTGAACTGATTCCAAAGATGGATCCACATTTTGTTCTTTATGAATTGGAGATCTCAACTCATCTTCCTTTTGTGAGTCATTTTCAGCAACTGATGTCATATTTTTATCTCCCGATGAGCCAATTTCTCTTACTGATTGTAACGTCCCCATGGGATTTATCATAATTCAGTCCCGAGACAACAATTTCAACTTAAGGTGAGATTTGTAATATATATTTATGAATATAATTTTATCAAATCTGAAGACATTTTCATTATAATAATTAACTCAAAATTCTAAAAACAATTCTGAAGAGAGAACATATCTTGATAGCTTTCTCTGATTTGGCAATGGATTTATGCTGGTCATAAATCTCCCATAAAATTGATTACTATCTCCTTACAAATCTGCTATAGAACTTCTTACAATCTCCTTATAAGTCTGTCATAAAATCTTTACAATCTTCTCCTCAAATATGAAATAACTCTCTTATGTAGGGCCCTCTCCAAAACTGGTGTGTATATTTAATCAGATATGTCTTTGTACATTCAAGACACTCTTCTTGTAAGTGATATGTTCTTCACAAATTGATATAATCAATCTCTTTATTAAATATGCATGCACTCTCTTCATAAATCTGCATGTACTCTCTTCATAAATCTGCATGCACCTCTCTAGATCTGCACATTGTATATTTATCACTCAACACTGCCTCTTCTATTAAAGTCTATTGCTGCTTTCATATAATTCTCTTATTAATATTCATTGCTGCACTTCTTTATTTTCTTCTAAAATGATCTTTTTTTCTTTTTATTCCCAAACATCCCCTTTCCAATCACTCTTACCTTGTGATTTTATATCTTTCACATACTCCTTCATAAGAGGTGTGAACTCTTTCCAAGGAGTCATTATTCAAAAGGAGGTGTCCCAATTAGACCAGCTTCATTTTACTTACTAACAAATGTTTTATATTACATAATTATCTTTAAGTGCTGCCTTTCGTTAATCATTAACAAGCTGTATTTAATCTTTATTTGCTTCTAATCACCGCCTTTATGATTAAACATAATCACCGCCTTTGTTGTCTAAATAATCTGTCTCTTGAATGAATCGCTACTCTCTATATCTTCATTGCTTCCCTTTATTAATGCATGGTTGTTCTTAATGAATGGTTTGCTGCCTTTCATGATATAATTTCTCTGTATTAATCACCGCTGTTAGTAATTGCAACACTTTCTATTAATCACTGCACTTAATATCTATGTATGGGCACTTAACATGTTCATAATTGCTACCTTCTTTCTTTCACTCATTAATCATTGTTTCTCCTCAACCTATATTCGTTGTTCCTCAAATTATATTTTCTTCACCATATTATAGTCATATGCCATTCCTCCATACAAATAGCCGCTCTTTGAATCATTAACGTTGTTTTATGCTGTCTTATCATCTCTTTTGCTGACTTTGATCAGTCTAATTTCTTATCTTCTAATCACCTCATTTGTCTAATAAACTGCAGCCATCACATAGTTAATGATGCTGTTATTAATATTAGTTTGCTGATATATATTAAATTGCAGCCAATATATTAATCTCTGAGATTCATTGTCTTTAAGTCGCTGCTCTCTGATAATGAACTTCTAAGAAGTCTCTGCTCTCAATGATAATGAAAGTCTCTTTTTAATGAAATAATCTTTCCTTTTAATTGTAATGTCCCCATGAAGTCGTACTTATAGAATATGAAGTCGTTGCTTCACTAATGCTAATCAACCTTCTTTCTATATACTAAATGTTGTTTGTTCTAAATGTAATGTCCCCTTAATGATTGTTATTAATATTTGTTTCATGGATCTTTCACTGACTTATATAAATCGCATTTGAACTGCTGGCTCTATTGCTACACCATCTTCTCCCAAATGTCAAGTCGATTAGCATGGCTGAATGGTGTCAGCAGCAGATGGTTACTGCTGCCTCATAAATGAAAGATTCGTTTGTTATAGAGATAATCGCTGCATGTGCTGTATGAACGATGGCTGCTTTGTATTTGCCTTATCATCGTTCTCCATGATGTCCACGTTTAGGTGGATTATCGATGTTGCTCTTCATTCAAAATGAATCACTGCTCTTTCCTTGTCTCTGTAATGGTTTATTCATGTCTTCTATCATCTATAAAGATAATACAAGGAGCTTTCTTTTAGTTGTTTGGTTCTAAAGATTTAGCATTTGGATGGGGACATCACATTGATGAGGTACTAGTATATAGCTAGCGAGATTATGGTTCCAAGCTAAAGGGGGAAGTGGTTTCTAGGAGCAGGCAGGTAGACATCCCATTGGTCTTGGGGTGAACCGTACTTAGCACTTAGAAAGAGCACAAAACAAACGTGGCCTTCCTGCCCCCTATCAAGCACCTTGCAGATCCAAATTTATTCATTGCATATCTGGATCAAGAGAGGGCCAGTCCGGTTCAAGAGGCATAAGTAGCAGGGGTAGTTTACCTCGTTGTTTTACCGGTAGATCCTATTGGAGATCGATACCCAGTAGTAGTTCAAGCAGATATTGTTCCATCTTGTCTCGCAACGGAGGATGAACGAGACTAGCTTTACCTGCCCTTTTATAAGACTTAAGTTAGCTTGAATGTAACCTCCCCTGGCCCGGTTTTTAGTGATACCAATAGTAGAATGTGCATTCACCTTTCCTGTGACAGAGACAATCACTCGCACTAAATTTTTCTTATCTACCCGGAGATAAAGCGTTAAATCCTTGCTGGGGGTTTGGCTCTCCATATGATTAGACCTTTTCAGTAAACGTTAATCCGGAAACCATTGTTATGGAAGAATGAGTCATACTTGTCCTTTGTCTCTTTTGTCTTTGTTCTTCACATGCACCCTTCTTTCGTTTTCCTTTTTTAACTTGCGAACTTTTTGCTACATCTTTCCTTTTCCTTGAATTTTTGCCCCGTTGCCTACAACAATCTCTCTTAGTGCTTTCAATCATTTTGTCATCATCGGATGAATGTGACTCCAAATCACCCATCAGTTCATAGGTCAAGGAAGTATTTCTTTCTTTCAACTTGTGGACTTGTTGATCAATCCATCACCTTGTATACTTGAAAACTGGTCTCATCAATGTAGATAAGTCTGATATTTCAGAATTGGACCAATTAATTGGAGGAAGGAGCTTATTCTTTTCTTCTTTGTAATGGACTTGTGAAATATTCCGAGCCAAAATTTTTTTGGTTCTTCAATTTACAAACTCAAATAAATGCACCCGTTAAGGTTAGAGGTTAAACCAAAACGTGCTGAAGCAACTCTAACCAGAATGTACACCAGGATCCCGATGTGGGCAAGGTGTGAGCATTGGTCAGAGGATCTAAAACAAAATGCTTATGCAGGAACTCTAACCAAGAATGGCGCCGGTGATGGCGAGCATATGGTCAGAGGATCTTCTATCTAAATGCTGAAAGGGAACTCGACACCAAGTATGTGCTACCCAATCCAGTGTGGAGTGAGGGGCGACCATATGGCGGAGTAATTACAAATAACAATGCTTGAATGAAATAACTGAATTGCTGAAAGGGACTCAACACCCAGAATGTGCTTTCTAACCCGAACTGGGAAAGTAGCTACCATAGGGCGGAGATGTAACTAATACAATAATTACTGAAAGAAGAACGAGTATTACAATTGGATAAAGCAAGATTATAATTTGCTGTCAGTATTACTGCCAGCTTACACTATGAAAGATGAGATCTTGCAAACAATACAAATCAGCATATAAATAGAGATGTACAATATTAGTGAGTTTCTTTGCTGAGAAGTAAGATTAACGGAAATGGCATTAAACAGATCCAACCTTTTCTCCAGACTTGGACAAATCTTCAATGAAGCATCCACATCGCTTTAAAAGAACTCTCATCACCATCCAATATAGAAAGTGCAGATTTCTCCAAACTGATGTAACAGACCTGCACCTTTCAACAAATAACCAGCAACATAGGATTCCTTGAAATGCTCGGAACTCACTCTTTCCTCATTCAAACTGCTTGATATCTATTGCAAATCACTAATAGAAGGGAGGCGCTAAAACTAAGAGCATAAGACAAACTTAAAATGCAGATTACATGAAATGCACGAATTCCAAGACACCATAAATGGTACGGCCCAGCACAGGGGCGATTTTGCTTTTTAAAATTCAGATCATCTTCAAAAAATCTACAAATTTGCACACAGGGGCGCCTAGCCAAGATGGAAGGAAATAAACAATACCCACAATGAATTTTTTTGTCTTTTTGGATTTATGAATAAAACATCAAATCTGCTGAAGCTAAAATGCCAAAAACCAGAACCCTCTAATATGCAAAAACTGAACCTAAATAGACAAATGCAGATTACAATGCACAAATTTCAATGAACTCACAAACTAGACTAAAATCACCACTAGTTGTTGTCTTACAAACAAGAAGCGATGCCCGAACTAGGAGGCCTTCATTCCTCGAAGCAAACCCAGAGCCAAACCGGCAACATAACAGTACTGTAGACCAAAGATGTGAAATGATGCTCAAAGTCTTCCTTTTATAACTTCCTGTTGGCTTCACGAACCCTAAAATCCACTTCAATATCCAAACCCTAATCCTTTCTCCAAGATGGCATCCTTTTCCTTTCAAGCTTAATATTGATATTTTAATTAAATTCAATACCTTGATAAATGCGCCCACATTAAACTTGCTTTGACTTTGGAAATTAATAAAATAATCTTTAATGAAGGCGCCACCCTCAAAAAGCCCACTTTTCAAAACAACATAAAGTCAATAGACTAGGCCAAGGGGTCAACGTTCGAATATAATATTAAAACGTGACCTTTTAATTAAATATATCAACTTAACTCTTCAATCATGCCCTGAAGCCAATAATGACCAAGTCAAAGATCAGGTCTGAGAAGGGGACATTACAACTTGAACATCATTTCCATCGTCTTCAAGTTGATCGGGCACGGGGAAAAGCTCACATATTATAATCAAACTCACTAACAATCTAATCCATATCCTTTTCTAGATCTTAAACCTGTCTACTGCATTTACCCAATAATCCTCAAGATCAACTCTGTGTTTATATTTTCTTCCATTAATCATTTTGATGCAATGATAAGGATCAAAATTAGATCTTGACCCACAGAGAGAGGATAGAATTGTATTTCCTCATTAGATTTCTCAGCTGCTTGCGCTGAAGGACATGACACAATCATCTTCCCAACCGCAAGAGGAAATGTTACTCCAGCCTTATGCTTGTTCCTTTGAATTTTGTTGTATGTAGACAACTGCCTTGTGACCTTAAGCTATATCATCCTATCAGTGGGATACCTTGGGATTTTGTAAGGAGTCTAAGGACATCTTGCAAATCCCTGAACTCGGATATATGTGAATTTGGGAAACTGAATGTACCACGAGCCAAACTTCTTTACCAAATCCTTAGCTTCTTGTGTTAATCTTTGATGAGTACCTCCTTGTAGAGTTCTATCAATGTACATTGAAAAGGCATCATTTGCTCTTTTAAAATGAGATTTCTCATGTAGATGCAACAGTGGGTAGCAATCATACACCTTGACTTGGTCTTTCTTATTTCCAACTATTCCTTTACATATCTATCCTTTGTACTTGTAACTTCTTGCCAATGCATAGACAACATACGAACTCATGTAGAAGGGTTGAGTGCGTTCCAAATTCCTCAACTGCATTATCACTGATGATTTTAGCCCAATTTATCATTTTCACTCTAGTTGTGATTTCCTCAATGAAATAGAACATCCACAACTCAAAAATAGAAGCCTAAGGGGTTCCCATAACTCGGTTCAACAAAAGGATAAGGTCTCCATATTGTTCTTTGAAATCAATGCGCAAGAGCTTCTTTGGCATCCTAGAGTAATGACCCCTAGGCCTTTCTAACCACTGACTATTAATTATTTCTGCACAAGATTCAGTCTTTGCATCATAAGTCTTCATTGCAGCCTCCTTTGATTTTTAAATTGTAGATTGATGATCAAGAATTCCAAATGCTTCCTTGATTGCCACTTCTTCAAGATATGCTAATACTATTCCATTAGGAGCCTGTATTTGCCTATCTTGAGGGTGGTTATGTTTGGCTCACTCCACCATCAGTTCATTGCATTGCACCACAGAGGGAAAACCAGCTGCTTGTACAATTCCATTGGGCATCATCTTCCTTGCTATTGTTGATGGTAAACATCCATTAAGTCCATACATCCGCTTCTTGAAGTCTCCAACGTCCACATGTCCAAGGTTGGTATCTCCAACTTTCTTCCATTTTGAACCGATCTTGGACTTGGGCAATACTCCCTTGTAGTCGTACTTCATTTGAGCCTTTCGAGAGATACCTCCTGGGGCTGACATCTACCCCTGAAAATTAAAAAACACTTTAAATTACAAGGATGCAAATACGCAAGGACACCATAGAAACATACAAAGGCAAGATATGATTGTCTTGAAATCATAAGGAGTTTGATGAATTGACACAATTAGAATTTCACAAGCCTTGTCAACAAAATCATGAAAATGATATCTCAATCAAAAAGTAAGGATTAATATGTTTGGAATTCTGATTCATTTATCTTTGAAAACTATCTCTCTTACCCTCAAAATGCACACTTCATTGACCTTCAAGCTGTATTTCAGTTGATTGTAAGCACAATAATGGACAGAATTCGCTCAAATTAGGTCACTTGGCGCTTCCCTAAGGCTGGAAATTCAATCTCCTCAAGTCTGATTTTGGAAAATCAGAACTAGATCTGTGAGAATTCACCCAAATCTGAGACAAATTCGCACCAAACTTGGGCAAAATAGATGGAGGAAAATCTGAAATTAACCTCAAATCAAGTCCTTGCTAAATTCACATCAAATTGAGGTAAAAAAGGATGAAGGTAATTCTGAAATCCACTTGCAACTTAGCCTTCACTCAGATTCACAGAAGGTCTATCATAAATTTGCCTCAACATGGCTTGGAATGGATCACAAAAGCACTTGAATTCACCTTTAAATCTGCTCTTGACAAAATCGCTCCAATCTTACTTGCAAATTTGCTCAATATAATGATCAAATTTGCCCAAACAATTGGCTGATCTAGGACAATTTCGCTCTGCTCTTCAAATTGGATTTGAAATGTTTGGAATGTTTAAAACGATTTCCCCTTCATCCTCTTAAATAGGAGCTAACACTAAGAGACACACACTTTCACCCTTCAGTTTCTGCTTTTCAAATTTTAAATTGCTTCATTAAAACATAACAAGCCGGCTGCCTTTTGGGGTTTAAAAAGTCAGGGCGACTTTGGAAAAGTTTTGCACTATGTGCAAGGGTGGAGTTTAAAGCAATTTTGCATGATCGGACTTCATTGAAGTTTTGCATTGTGTCAAGGTCGAAATTTGAAGCGATTTTGCATTCCTCCAGTGTGGCGGACTTCACACAAGTTTTGTTGCATTTTTCATGGTGGACTTTGCTTAAGATTTGCAATTATGCTAAGTTGGACTAAGATTTTGATTTTGCAATTTCCCAAGTCGAACTTTGAATAGATTTTGTATTGTGAAGTTGGACTTGCTTGAATGATTCACATCATTGGGTCGGACTTTATGACTAGATTGCATTCCTTGATTGGAGTTTGCGACCATTTTACTGTCTCTCATGGCTTTTAGGAGTTCTAATCAGTTTTGCATTGATCCAGGTTGGAGTTTCAATCAGTTTTGCATTGATCAAGATTGGATATTAGGAAAATTCAACACCTTTCTCACCAGGGTCGTAGTTTGCTTAAGATCTACATTTTTCACACCTTAAGAGGGTTGAGTTCAAGAAGGATTCTCACTATTGTCAAGTTGGACTTTGATGAGACTTCAACAGTCTACACACCAAGGTTGGAGTTCTTGAAAGTTTTACAATGATCAACATTTACCTTAGTTCAAAATCTCTAATTTGCTCATTCACTTAGACATAAGTGCAACATTAAAACTTGACAACCTTGACATTACACAGACACTTGGCATTTTGACAACAAATCAACAATGTTGACAACCTTGACATTACACAGACACTTGGCATTTTGACAACAAATCAACAATGTTGACAACATATCGACAATATTGACAACATTTTACAAAATTGTCAATATTGTGCATCTCGCTTCCACCCCTCAATCTTAACCACCCTTCATTAATGCTAGCTCAGGTTGCAAACTTAATCAAATTTTGAAAGTGAATTGCCTCCAGAGATCAAAACTACTGCCAAACTAACAAAAACCTATGTAATGTCCCCTTTGTAAGAGACCTTAGTTTTGCCCTAGATATGATTTACAACCAATAGGAAGACGGTTAGAAGGAAGAAAGGGATACCTTTAATTTTTGTAGGAATAAAGACTTGCAAAACAAAGTTAGGAAACATTCTACTGATAATGCTACATAAAGAAGTAATCATAACAACAACTACAACTAAACAAAGGAAGATTGATGTATCAAATTAAAGGAAACAAGTAAACACATATTCAATTGGAAACATGAATCATGAAATCTTATGCACAGTGGGCTTTTATGGATTCTCGATAGGGTGTCTTGATCGACTGTTCCCCCTTATCAGCCCTGACCCGATAGGGTATCTTAATCAACCATTCCCCCTATCAAGTCAGCCCGGATAGGGTGTCCTATCAAACCATTCCCCCTATCTTGCCACATGTGATAGGGTGTAATAAACCATTCCCCCTATCTTTCCACATGTGATAGGGTGTCTTGATGAACCGTTCCCCCTATCTTTCACATATGATAGGGTGTCTTGATAAACCGTTCCCCCTATCAATATTATAATCATCATAGAATGATAATTGATTAACAGTGCTCAGATTTGAAGTTACAATATGAATCAGTTTACAGTACTCAGATTATTTAGTACTCATATTATTAAATTTAGTACTCAGATTATTAAATTATATTATTCAAATTGTTTAGTACTTAAATTACTAAATTATAGTATTCAGACTATTAAGTTATATTGCTCAAATTATTGTATGCCCAGATCAATATGCAGAAGTATGCTTAGCAGCACTATCATTATTACTATATAATATCATTAGTGATCAGATTCGTTGTTTGATGCAGAAGGTATCGTTGCTTAATGTTAAGTCAATGTTATAGATTTTCCTTATTATTATGTGTGAATAATTGATGCACATTTTGTGTTCAATACCTTAGAATCTCAATTCTGATATGACTGGGCTGTATGTATAAATAATGGCAGGGAGGCAATTTATTACTTACCTGTCTTTGTGTGCCAGCCAAGTCCAACGATGCCTGTCTGGTCTTCTTGATAATCGCGATCCCTTTTTTATCTCCCTATATATTCTGTAGGAAGAGGAGGGTGGTATTTATTCTCCTCGTACTTGTAGAGGAAAATATATCTCGAAAGGTTGCCTCTTTTGGTGGCAGTGACCCCTTTGAAAGGTCGCTGCCCCTTCCTTGCTATTCTGTAGTTTATGTAACCAATAGTTATTATCATTAGTGCCCATTAATGCCAACAATAAATTAATAGTTAAAGTAAAACCATCAAATGTTATAATAATTAATAATTTAATGGTAATCTCTGGTAATTATAAAATATACATAAACATTTCCCAATCTGGAAAAAGATGAGGGATATAACACTCTAGAAAACCACTAGACACCTAAGCATAAGAGGGGGTCCCCATTTGCAATGGGGCGATGTATGTTTAGGTCACAATAGGAGGCATGCCAAATAGAAGGACACAGTAATGCAAACAATTTCAATGATCAGGTGTGTAAAGGAGAGAGTGCGTGCTTTTGTAAAGTAGAATTTTGAAAGAATTTGAATCCAATCTTTCGGTGCATGCCTATACAAAGCATATATACTTC
This sequence comes from Cryptomeria japonica, assembly GCF_030272615.1. Classification (NCBI taxonomy): domain Eukaryota; kingdom Viridiplantae; phylum Streptophyta; class Pinopsida; order Cupressales; family Cupressaceae; genus Cryptomeria; species Cryptomeria japonica. Next base: position 793,658,710 of record NC_081407.1, read on the forward strand.
TAAAAGAACTTCCAATGAATTAGGCACGTGTGGCACCAGTAAAACACTCCTTACATTAGTTAAAAGTTCAATGTGCCTGTCTACTGCAGTTATTGAAAAATAAAGAATAAAACATTGCTGTGTTTAGAGGCATCCTCAGCTATAGCAGGAGTTGCCTATTTTAATGGGATGCGACTTTTGAAAACTAGAAAAAGTTATTAATATAAGGTACATTGCCACACAAAAAGCAGAAGCAACTATTCACAAACAACAGCATCAATATTAAAGACAGCAGAAACTAACTTTGAACTAATACAAAAGGCAGTTTTGATTTTTAATCTTAGTCACAAACAGCAGCAGAAAACAAGTTCTCAATCCTTATCAGGAGGTACAGCAGGTTAAGGGCAGATGCAGCAGTCAATAAGCAGAATTCTATTGCTTCCTGCAGCAGGTATAATAGATGGAGGTGCTACAGTAGATTAAATATCATAAAATTGTGTTTTGGGAGGCATATATCATTCAAAGTAGCAGCTGTAGAAGGTTGTTTTTGAAGAAAAGTTGTAATAACAGCAGTTGTAGTAGGCATTTTTGCTTTCTTACATTTTTCTCTTGAAATTTGCAAACTTTTGAGTTGAAGAAAACAAAAATTATCATAATGAGCAACATAAACCATCTAAAACGGAGGTTAGATTGGTAATTTTACACTCAGAGATGGATTATTCAGCTCTCTTTGGAGATGCCCTTGTTCCTTGTTCATGGATACTCTGAGGTGTGGGAAACAGATTTAGGTGACATTTCCTAGAGTGTTTCAACCTTGGAGAGAAAATCAGAGAAGGAAGAAACTAATGGATTGTTGCTTTGTTCAATTAGGATCGTTTCCAATTGCCATGCAAAGCTTAGAATTGGTTCTAGCTGGTGTAAAGCACTATGATTTTGAAAAGAGAGAAATAAGGTCCGTTGATGAATGTGTTTTGTCTAGCCTCAAATTAGACGACATGGAATTAATTTTGTCCGCAAAATGAAATTTGTCTGTGAGGGAAATTTGTTCACGAGGGAAAGTGGAGAAAGTTGAAAAATTGAACAAAGAGAAGTTGGAAAAAGTGGAGAAAATGCCCGTGAGGGAAAGTGGAGAAAATTGGAAAATGAACAAAGTTGCAAAAGTGAGAAAGTTTCCTTAGAAGCACATTTGAAAATAAGAAAGTTATGGCTGAATCACGTGGTGGAATGTCAAAAGCAACTTTCCAAGTGTTGGTTAAAATTAAAAGAAATCAATTTTGCCCAAGAATTTGGGTCTAGGTGAGTTCAAAGACGAATTTGCAATTATGATCACTCTTCTCAATCAAATCATCTATCAAAAAGAAGCTCATAAATTTAAGTCATGAATGTTATTATCTCATGAGAACAATATGTAACAATAACGAGCATGTTGATTGGTTTGCCTTGATTAGTGATTGCTTACATTGTGAATAGTTTACAAAGTTTGAATAGGCCCATGAGTTCCGAATGGCGTCCTTTTTTGTGTTTGATGGTTCGTCATGACACTTTCTCAGGACTAAACATTGTGAAGTCGTATCAACACATTCACATAAATAAGCATTTCTCTTAAGTGGAATATACCAAGTCCCTCAAATACTACAAAAGGTTGAATGATGTGTTCTTTCTGCATTCAATAAGGGAGTTGGAGAAAGGGCAAGAGTTGTCATATTTGATAGGGTGGATTGGTATATTGAGTTCTCGACATTCAATTATATTCTAGTATTTGGATTAACATCCCACATGTACATGTTACCAAATAGCCAAGTGATGAGGTAGTATTCATGCAGTACCTTTTATAGGGGTTTGAAATACATTTTCTTTGTAGGGGAAGATATAGGCTTGGAGTAGGTTTCTTAATTCAATTAGGAATATACAAGTGTAAGATGACAGTGGATTCCAAGTTCATGGATGAGGAAATGACCAGGTTCAACTTGAAGTTTCTCCATGAAAATTTCATATGTGACACTAAGGGCATTGTGCAATCAAGGTTGGGAATCATATATATTGTTGTTCCAAAAATTGAAGATTATTGGGCTAATTGTGTTGAGTTTGAAGTGTGATAATGGGATTTTAGTTGTTTGGATGGTTTGTTAGTTTGTTAATTTTTTTTCAAGGATGTAGAGAGGATTTTAGAAGATGAACATGATCTCTTATGACTACGGTTCATAAAGAATAAGATGGATCAGCTACCCTTGCTCTTGTTCAAATGGTTGAGAAAGAGATTTCTTCAAATTAGGAAGGAGTAATATTGTTTTGATACGCAAGTTTTTCAGTTAAAAAATGATGAGAAAATCAATAATACCAAAGGAGAAAAACCTAGTTTGGAGGTGCTAGTAGGAAAAACACTTCCTCCATGGAAACCATTGATTAAAATAAAAATAAATGACAAGGATGTAAAGGAAAAGGAGCAAAAAAATAGAGAAAGTAATCCAAAAGAAGGATTTGAGGGAGATGCAAAGGACAATAATTAGTTTTTCCGTGTCGATTCAACACAAGTAGCCTATATTGACTTATATTCCCCTTTCATTGATGAGGGAATCTTCCTAAAATTAATTTTCGGATTCGTCATGCGAATTCCGTTTAAATACATTGATGATGGAGTCATCTGTGTCTTGGATGAAGTTCGAGGGGAATTCCAATAGCTAATAAGGGAAAAGTTCGGCAAGGACCAACAATTGGACAAAATGTGTTTTTTGAATACTTCTAGAAGGCAGAAAAAGAACTAAGTTTTTTTGAAAAACTGGTTTCTGAAGTTGGGTTTGCTCTCCAACTTAGATTGTATAACTAGATTTGGTGTTGGTGATAGGAGAAGTCAAGGTGGATTGACTCCTGTAGAGTTTGCAGAATATTTCAGCATTAAGAAATTCTAGTGGAGATGCTCAGTAGCTATTTTTAGCCCAATTCGCTACTTTGAGGAAGATCTGATTTTGGGAGAGATTGCTGTTTTTGGGGCAAATATATTCTTAGTTTTCTTGTGCAAATAGTATCAACTTTGGGTAATATGTTTTTAGTTTTGTAATAATCTCAACTATTAGTTTTTCTGATACATTGCATGTTTTAGATTTGTTTCTAGTGGCTAAGATTAGTTTACAGTAAATTTTTTTATGTAAAACTATTCCTAGGATAGAAACAGTAGTCAAATTGTTTTATTTATTTTTGTGCAAGTCTTATAAATATTATAAATAAGTGCCTTTAGCACTTCATTGGTTAATGGCAATTTTCAAGCTTTCTTATTGCTGAAATTGCCACTCACAAAGTTATTATTATTTATTCTTGCAACTGTTTATATTATGAGTTGACTGTCTTCAATGATCTTAGCAAGTTTTCTATTGTTAAAGTTATTGGAAAAAGTATTGTGGTATTGTATAGTTGAAAAACTCGCATAAAACTCACGAGACTCACGAGCCCTAGCTTGCCGTGAGTCACTCACCATTAAACTCACGGACAAGTTTCAGAATGGCTCGCAGCGATGAAAACTAGTAAAGTCATTAAAACTCGCAAAAAATTGCTGAAAAACTCAGCGCTACCAAAGAAAATTAAAACTTAAGGGTTTCGTTAAAGATAAAATCCTTGTGTATAAAAATGACCACAGTATATGCTGAAAATGAAACCCTTCTTTGTAAACTCGTGATTTCATCTCTTCAAAACTGGTGATGGACGAAATTGGTGATTCTATCTATTCTTCCAACTTGTCGATTTCCTTGCGAAGTTTTGTTTGCTCATTGTGAATAAAAAGAATTACGTAAACTGTAATACTTTTAATTCATAATGTATTTATTCTATGCTTTGTAATAATAATAAATGTAATACATATTATGATAAGTTAATATATTATGAATTCCGTAATCATGGTGAGCGAAATGTGATTCTATGTATTTATTTGGTAATGTATATTATGACTCGGACTCGGCTCTGACTCAGCAAGGCTGACTCGACTCGTGACTCGGCTCGGACTCGGCAATGACTCGGCAATATAAGAAAACCCTTGAAATTTAGAGATTTTTAACGATTTAAAACTTGTTTCATACACCCATTATTGAATTAAGCTTAAAGACACTATAACATCATCAAATAGAAGCTAATTTGATCACATACATAAACATACATCCATCACATGCGTAGAAATGTAAATTGTAGCTGAAGGAATTAGAAAACATAGATATATAGAGTTATAAATGTTGTCCAATGTATATAAAATCCATGACTTCAAATGTTCCCAAACATATATGTAACTGTAAAGTGTAAACAAAAACAAGTCTATGGCTCAGGCTCTAGCTCAGCCTCGTCTATCTGCCTCCTAGAAAGGCGTCTAAGGTAGGTCCTGGATGACTGAGTAGCCATAGTCTCTGCTTGTGATGTGCCAGTCTGAGTAGCCATAGGTGTTGGGGACGAGGGGACGTGTTTCCGAGACGGGGGGACCAAGGGCCTAAATTTGGGGACGGCAAGGGGACGGCGACAGGGGGGTGGCGGGGTGGTGGTGCTGATATAGTTATACATATACATATAGTACTTGAAAAACTAGTTTTGAAAAGATGTATGACAGTATTATAGTATAAGAATTACATTTTCAAATGAGACTATAGGAAATTTGAAATACTAAATCTAAATACCAATTACCAAGATTTCTAAGTTGCGTTGTTATATGGAGCCTAATCAGAGTCAGAGGTTAGATTTTCCCTACTTCTATCGGCGCGGTTTCCCCCTATATTTTTCAACGGGGGTTTGGGGGCAGTGCCCCCAACTTGGGGTCAAGGGGCAGCGCCCCTTGCGCGTTCCCTGTCGCGATACAGGGCGGGGTCGAGGGGCAGCGCCCCGCGAGGCCAAAAATACTTTTATTGTTTTCTAAAGGCATCGGGTGTTATAAGAAAGGGAAATGGCGAAAAAAGTCATTAAAAAATGTTATGTTTTTTTTTTTTTTTAACTGCACTTTATTAAGTGACTCCAGCCGGGTCACGACCCTCAGACTCGGCGAGTCAGGGAATGACTCGCCTGACTCGGCGAGTCAGGCGAGTCACGCCCTCTGACCCGTCCGAGCCCGGGTCAGGGTCACCGTGACCCGGCAGGGGTCACCCGGCCCGCTGACTCGCGTGACTCGCGTGACTCGCCGCGAGTCACGGAACTCTGGGTTGAATAAACATTTGGAAATATATTTAATTTTTAATTTTTAATTAATATGTTTATTTTTTAATATATATATTAATTTATAATTAATATATGTAATTTTAAATATGTATATTAATGTATAATTAATATATGCAATTTTTAATATATATATATCAATATATATTTTCTTTTCAATTTATAATAAATTCTTTATATTTGTGAATCAATAATATTTTCTACAAATTTGGTGTATATGTATGTTTTTAAGAATATTTTAATTAATATATGTAATTTTAAATATGTATATTAATGTATGATTAGTATATGTAATTTTTAATATGTATATCAATACATATATTATTAATTAATTCTCTATATTTGGAAATCATTAATATTTTCTACAAATTCAGTGTATATATATGTGTTTTTAAGAATATTTTAAGAAATTATATATTTTCAAATGTTCGATAAATTTGCTGAGTTATTGCCGATTTTTTCTTGAGTTTTTTGGCGACTTCTGATTTTTTAAAATTCTCGGGCCAGTTGCGTGATTGCCAAGTCCAAGTTTTTCAACTATGTAATTTATACAATCATTCATACTTGATTCATAATTTATGTTTATGTCCTTGTGTTTGTTCACTATATCTTACTTTGTTTAATTTATAGTTTTCAATCTTTGCATTTAATTGAAAATCATAAACGTCTTTTATTCATGTTAGTTTATTTACTTGAATAGATAGGTTTATACAATTTTTTTTTAATCTAGTGTGAATACATTAAAAATGCTTTGTGCTCTAGACTGAAACAGAAAAAGAAAAAGAAAAAGATAGGTCTTAAATTCAATTTGTTTGTATCGCATACTTGAAAAATATTTTAATTCTAAGTTAAATGGAGCTTCCCCTACTAATTTGAAGAATGATTTACTGTACACGCTGTTTCATTTTGTGTCACATCGAAAAGTGTCAATTAAAACACTAGCAATGCACAAAGCACATCTTTTATTACATTTTTGTTGTTATATTTTTTGTCATATAATATAGTTTTGTATAGTTTATAAATATTTTTGTTTTCTAGAAACCGGTAATTATTTGTAGATTTTGATATTTAATTTAATTCCTATCCATGCTGAATGGTGATACTTGTACTCAGTCATTTTGACCACTGTATAGGATTGATTTCTTTTTTTTCCAAGCATCTGACAATACATGATTTCTTGTTTTGTTTCTTCAGTGGTGCATAGACAGTTTCCATTTCTCAACATTGAGAGCCTAAGGAATTTTGTGCATACACTATTTCTATCTTGCAATTTTCTTATTCTGAGAGCCTAAGGAAAACTGTGCATACTCTATTTCTAGCTTATAATTTTCTTATGTTGTGATTTATGCTTTTTTTTTTCCCATTGCAGTAGAAGAAAGGAAGAGGCTTCATGTCCGACTCAAATTACCCTTAGATCGGCCAATGGTACGAGCTGCAAATGCTTTTATACTTGCAAGCACTGATGCTGCTTCAGGCACTTACACCACAAGAAAGGGTAATCTCTTCTTGCATTACATTTAGATTAAGTTCAATTTGAACAATTAGATGATGCTATCAATGTTTATAACTGAGTATATTTTCAGTCCCCATTTTCATATGAATATTGTACATCATCTGAAGCCAATTGATATTGTTCCCATATGCAAGTCACATGTTAACTATAGGTTTTTTGATTCAACAAAAAATGATGTATCTTTAATGCATAGGAGTTGCACCTAAATGGTTATTTATTAGACCTGTCTGAGAGGTTGTTTCTCTTCATGGCATTAGGTAGTTAGAACTTAGCTAGTCTTTTTGTGATATGCTCATAAATTTTGATAATGCATGGAGTATGGCCTGACATCTTCAATGCCATGTTCTTATTATAGCTATGGTTGAAAGTGCAGGCACAATGCGGCTAACCAATGTGCACATTGGCCTTTCAAGCAGTGGGCGTGAGTTGATTTGTTGTGTTTTTGTTATATTATATCCTAACAAACTCTACATTCAAAGGCTGACTTCATAAATGGAAAAATGAAATCCCTAATTTAAAAATTTGAATTCTTTGTCATTAAGCTATACATGTATCTAGAATTTTTAGACTACATATGAGTCCCTTAGGAGGGTTTTATTGTGAAATAGTAAATGATTTTTTTACTAATATTTTGTGTGCTCACATGTGCCTACAGTTGCTGGGGGACAAATGAGTTTGGTAGAAGGTTCTTATGAATACTACCATTATCTTCAAGATGGCCTTGATGACAATGTATGATCCTATTATGCATCGTTTTTCTTGCTAGCTACCTCTCTTCCACCTCTCTCCCTCATTTTGTTAGCCTAGAAAGCTCTTCTTGTGTAGACAAGGGTTGATTTATTGTAATTATCATTTTTGTCATTGCAAGCTTGCCCTAGCTAGGATTTCCAATTTTAAAATAAAATCAAATCCTTTATGCATGCATTAATAGCACGAAATCTCCACAAATTGTGGTTATTGGATACTATTGATGTTTGTTTTATGCACATGCAAGCATCAGAATAAAATACCAAAGTACTTTACCCTCTCTTGAACAAAATCACCTCAGATGCTAAGGGTAAGATCAACTAAAATGATTCCAAGGTTTCTACAGTCAGGTCTTGACGAGTGGGTATCTCAATGGTTGATGTGAATTGTTGATTTCACTTAGGGACTTATACAATTGTTCATATCAACTTCGCTTATCATGAATGTGGAATAGGTATGCTGGTAACTTAGGATTCAACAATGAAGCTCTTGAAACTATACTAACAAGGATTTCTTAAAAAAAGGCAAAAAGAATAGGGTTTAGGAATTCTATTCTAAAGCTTAGAATGCAAGAAGTGATGAACAAATTTAGTGGAATCAAACTAGGCAAGGTCTCACCATCAAGTCGAACAACTTGACACAAGCTTAGCGCAATCATCTAAGGTGTATTTCATAGATTTTCATATTATTACCATCAAACATTGATACCATTCAAGTAAATGTGTAACAATGGAAGCATAATAATTGAATTTAAGCTTGCATAAACTTCCGGTTGACCATGCAAGGCACACTTACAATCAACAAGAGGCTAGTGGTATGGATAAATGGATTCCACACAAATACATTCAACAAATTCTTTCATTCAATCTAACAACACTTAAAAGCAAATTCTAATTTAAATTTCTAATCTAACTTGGAGGAATTGAGAACCTTGAATGCAAGACAACACTTAAACAAAAAATCACCAGCAAGTCGAACAATGATTTATATTCAAATCTGCAACATCTACCAACAATTCTCAAAAATCTCTCTTACAAATGAGAGGCAATGGGGTTTATATAGAGTCTCAAACAAAATGGATGGCCAAGATTCAATCAAAATCAAGGGCCAAGATCATGCCAACACAGCCCTAGAGTTGTCCTAATTAGGGTTTACATAAAAAATGGAGCCACCAACATAAGACCCAATAGAAAGACACCTAGTCATCAATTAAGGAATCTTCTAGAAGATTCCATCCTGCATCTCTTTCTCTCATAGCATAATCCAAGAATCTAGCTAATACAAAATCTAATTCCTCTATGGAATTGCTGGGTAAAGTATCTTGCCGTAGATCCATAATGCCCAATGCATCCGAGCAAGCATCCAAAGTGTTCTCCCAATCTAGCATAAGCTTCTGCGAATTGTGGACATGGATCAACAAAAAAAGTGAGTCATCTATCTGACTCTTCTTCAAAGAGTCCAACTGATTGAAGTACATGAACTTCATCTTGTCTCTCAATTCTGCTAAGTGTAAACCACTGGCTTCACTGACATCCACTTCCAATAATTCCTCAATTGAGGCAAGGATCTTCAAGTGGATCTCATGAATTGATCCTTCCATCTCTGCACAATCCTTTTGTGTGTGCTCATAAGCAGATTTCTTCATGGGAAATGAACAATACCAGCCAGGGAAATCGTATCTATCTCCATTATGCATAATATTCTCCCTGATCAATGTGGACATAGGAATTTTCTTCAACACTTTGAGGCATGGAATAGTCCTCTCTTGAATAGGTCGAAATTCCTCCCAAACTCCTCTAGATACTGTATCTTGAATTTGAGCGTTGTTGTCCTGTCAAAAGCCTGGACAAAGTGAGTAAGGAAATTATCCGCTTGTCTCTTTGTATCTTGAATCCATTTCTCCAATTCCGAGAGTGTATCTCTTGCTACTTCATAATCTATATGTTGTCCACGATCAATTGCAATAGGGGAAATAAGCGTGGGATTCTCACGCCTTATCTCTGCAATGTACTCTCTAAGTCTGATATTTTTTTCCTTATATTCCTCTTTGTTTGCTATCTCCCTATCCAATCTTTCATTGATCGCCCTGAGAGTATCACCAACTTCTTGGAATTCCTGCTCTTTTTTAGTACGACCAAGGGCAACTGAAGTGATTTGGAAATCCATGGGAGTAGCAACATCCTTCGTCACATCTCCAATAGGAACAACCACCCGTGCAATCCGCATTCCTGTTTCATCTCTTGTTATACGTGACAAAATCTTAGCCCTCTTTGGTTCTTTTTCCTTGTTGCTCCTGGCTAAGTAGTCATCAATTGGCTGCACCTCTACTATCTTCTTACTTTTCTCCATACTCTTCATCAACCAATTAGGAATAGCGGCCATCTCCATACCATCATCGAGACACATCTCTCGATCAAGTTCCCTCAATGCCGAGATAACATCATCATCATCATCAGGATTATCCTTAGTCAAATCATATACATTCTTCCCCAAACTAACCTCCAAAAGCGCTGTAGGAGATCTTGGCTGATCATCATCTTCATTGGGTGGAGCAGATGTAGCTATGGCATATAACTCTTGAACACTCTTTGGTAATATCACTGTGTTGGAACATTTTTCAATCTCTTTGTTTTGTTCTGGCACCTCAATTTCCTTGATTGATGAGACACTGAGGGGAGGTGAAGGATTGATATGTGAAGGGATGATAAACTTTTGCTTCTTCTTTTTAACCTCGTCAATCTTTTTCCCTCTAGCCTTGACTTCTCCTGGTGTGTTCTTCCTTTGTTCGGGGGCTTGACTTTCCTCATCTGCATGAATCCTTATGTCACTGATAATTCTTTGATCATCTTCGAAAGAGGATTCCTCCTGTTTCATCTTTTTATATGTGAAGATAACACCCATATCAACTAACTTGTTCATCTGATTGTCTACCCATCCTCGAGAGAAACTCAAGACCTCTCTCATCAATACACTCAAATCTGTCACTTCTTGTTCTGACCAATTAGGCAATAGAATCGCCTTCTTCATTTCATTCTCATATTGCGAATGCATGTGATCCTTGTCATCCAATATTTGATCAGGAATGATGAAAATTTCACACTTCATGAAATCCACAAACATTCTGGACCACATTCTTCTTTTTACTGCTTGCTCGTCCATTAGGTTGGCCCAATAATCCTCTACGTCTACCTTGTGTACAAACTTATCTCCCTTGATCCTTCCAACTTTCTTATGCGGAGAAACTCTTTCTCTTCTCTTGTATGTCGCAAGGCAATGGAATGCAAGTTCTTCAATAACTGTGTTAGTTGCAGCGGCGGAATGACAAACCTCCAATGTCTTCCCTACTGAAATAGGAAATGTCATCCCCGCTCTATGTTTGTCCTTCTAGATGGAGTCAAACTCCAAAAGCTTTCTCACCACCTCAAGTAATATCATTCTGTCTATAGGATACTGTTGGCGTACTTTTTATCATATACCGAACATTAGAATAAAATATCCAAGTATACTCTATCCTCTCTTGAACAAAATCAATACTTGTGCCAAGATTGTGAGAAAGACCACAAGGCAACTACAAGGTCTATATGTGCGAACGGGCGACTTTATGTGGATAGCCTCTTCGGTAGTGTGTGCTGAAATACAAGGGGGACTCACGCTTGACAACTAGTATCATTCATGAGCTAGACTTAGGCGAATTTATCAATAAATGCTCTTTGTTTTTTTTTGGATTTTCTGATTTGGGATTTCAAAAAAGGATAAAAAGGATAAGGGTTTAGGAACTCTAACTATTGCTAAGCTATTCCTATGAACTCAAGAGACGGTAAAGACTGGGTGAAACTGGTAATGACACTTTGTTTCGCCACATTTGGACAATATGCAAAACTGGTGTAATCTTCTAGGGTTGTGCTTAAGATTTTCACACTTATGAATAATACCAACAATTGAACAATATTACTCAAAGTAGAAGTTAAGCATCCACATTAAAAGCTCAGGCTAACTTTACACATTGAATGAAAATCATCCATCCAACAAAAGTATGAGCATAATTTCACCAATCTAAACAATCAATCCTTCATTCATCTAACAACTTGAACGCAAATTACTTAAAGTAAATCTATTCTAAGTGTTGAAGAAATATGCAACCACTTGATAACAAATAAGATTTCAAAACAATACTGATAATGAACTTTTTATTATCCAAGTAGCTCTACGCAACAATTTCATAAATCTCTCCACATTGAAATGAAATGAGAGAATGAGTTTATAACTTTATATAGGGTTTTTGAAAACAAATGAATGGCTGAGATCAATCTAAGATCAACGCTCAAGATCAAGACAACTTAACCCTAATTAGAGTTTCCCAAAATAATATCAATATCCAGTGCATGTGAGACAAGTGGCACATGGTGCTATCTTTTAGGATTGCACCCCCTTCTCCTGTTGAGAGGCAGAATGTTCAATGAACTTGGACACGATCTGATCAACCTCTTTTATCGTGACATGTGGTAGTACGTTGACTCTGAATTCTAATCCTTCCAAATCATCTGCACATACAACAAAAGTGATTTCCGAATCTAATTCATGTTTTTTGAAGGCATCTCTGATGGACAGGAGGTTCAAGGCCTTAGACAAATTCTGCCTCAGGACTGGTTCAGTGGAGAAGATTTTCTGTGTCTTGGCTTTTAGATTTTCTAACTTCATATACTTTTCTCGGATAGTTTCTTTTTGAAGTGCTTCTACAGCTACAAGGTAAACCTTGTCTTGAATTTCTTTTATCTGCTCTTCTTCTTTGTCAGCATCTGCCTTCACTTTCTCCAAGACTTCACTGCATGCAACCAATGTCCAATGCTAACCGCTGAAATCATATGCCGTTCCTACTTCAATTATAGTTCCATCAACTAACTCTTGCTTTCACATTCCTTTCAACACTGTAAGGCATGGAATGATTCTTTCTTGAATGTCCTGAAGATCAGTCCATGCTTCTGCCATATTTGCAATCCTAGAGAGTAAAGAGGAAGTTTGTCCATATGTCAATGCTAACCTTTCCGCAAATGTGGTTGCTTCTTTACTTGTGCTTTCCATCCATGCTTTGGTCTCTCTGGCTGTCACTGCTTCTTCCTCAGAACTTTTGATTGTCTCCTGTGAATTCAAAAGTGGAGGAGCTTCTAGATTGGCTTGGTTAAGTGGCTTAGTCGAGTGCTGGATGTATTCCCTCAGGCGTTCAACTTCTTTCTTATATTCCTTCTTTTCTACTTCCTTGTCCATTCTTGCCTTCATGGAAGCAATTGTATTATCCAAGTCTTCAGCTTCTTGCTTCTTGGTAGTTGGTCCTAAACTGATTGCAGTGACTTCATATTCATGGGGGCCAATATCTCCCTTTGCCTTGTCTATTTTGGCACAACAATTTGCACTGTCCTGCAGCCGGCTTCATCTTCTCTGGATGGTGGAAAACCTTCTGGCTGGCTTCTTTGTGGTAACTTGTTCTAATCTGGCCAAGAAATCTGCCATATCATCTTCTTGAACCTCTATTTCTTCTATCTTTTCTTTCAATCTCTCCTTCAACCAATCAAGAATAATGGGCTGCTCAATGCCTTAAACTTCCTGATCGCCTTCCTCACATGTTATACCTCAAAGGGCGGAAATCATTCCTTCCTGAAATTCACCTTCTTCAAAATCCATTTCATTGTCCGACTCCACTACTTCTATGCCGGTAGGAGACGAAGGCTGCTCATCTTCTTGATGGATTAATTCTATGTTTTCTTCATGAACTAGAGAAGGAATCTTTATCTCAGCTAATGATTCATCAACAATTAATATATTGTTTTGATTCTGAGATGTGGTAGAACGAGATGGCTCTATCCTTTGCTTCTTTTGAACAGGTCCTTCATTCACAACTGCCTTCCCCTTCTTTTTAGCACCTTCAATTGGTGTGGCACTTTGAGTTGCCTCCTCATTTGAAGAATATCCTTCTGCTTCACCCATCAGGTCATAAGCCAAGATTATATTTCCCAGTCTTAATCTATGACATTGCTGATCAACCCACCACCTGGAATATTTCATAACTGGCCGCATCAAGGTGGTCAAGTTTGCATGCTCTAGTTCTGACCATTTGATAGGAGGAAGAGGTGCATGCTCATCAAAGCCAAGTTGAGTATATTCTACATTATCTTCCAGCTGATCAGTCACAAGAAAAGGTTTAGTCGTTCTGATCAAGCTTACTGGTAGTGTGGAAAATAATCTTTTCTTGATGTCAAACTCATTTGCAACATTTGCCAAAAAATCTTCTATGTCCACTATATGTCCGAATCTTTCTCCATTCACTAATCCAATATCGCCGAGAGGATCAAAATTAGCTATGGATCGGTAGAATGTAAAGGGATACCGCTGCATTTCTAGCCTGGCACTTTTAGCTGCCTGTGCTGACGGACAAGACTCCATATTTTTAATAAAGAATGGAAACGATATTGCTGCCTTCTTCTTTATTCTTTTGAAGATTTGAAATGTTTCTAATTGTCTGAGAACTTCAAGTAGGACCATCCGGTTGGTTGGATAGATCGGAAATCGGTACGGACAACCGTCAAAACATTGAACTCTTATATATGTAAATTTTGGAAACTGGATAAACTAGGATCCATACTTTCTGATTAAACTTTTGGCTTCAGGAGATAGCCTCTGGTGAGTTCCTCCTTTTAATGTTCTTGTGATGTACATCAGGAATGCATCATTGGCTCGCTTGAAATGGCCCTTCTCTTTAAGCTGCAGCTGAGGATAGCAGAGTCATAAGACTTGAATTCATTTTTTCCATTGCCAACTACGCCTCTGTAGATCAGTCTGGAATATCTAAAATTTCTGGCCAATGAGTGGATAATGTAGGAGCTCATGTAGAATGACTTTGTCTTCCCCAAATTTATCAACTGTTCATGAAGATTGTTGCTGATTATGCAGGGCCAATTGAACATCTTGACTCCGGAGGTAATTTCATCTATGAAGTAGTACATCCACATTTCGAATGGCGCACCCTGAGGGCTGCCCATTACTCTATTCAGCAGTAGGATGATATCACCATATCCCTCTTTGAAGTATGGGCGTATCAAATTCTTCGACACTTTCCCTTGGGGTCTCTTCTTTTCCAATCAAGACTTGGTTAATATTTGCCGTATAGAGTTCAGATTGGCTATCATAGATCCTCTTGGTATCTTCTTTGGTCTTGTAGGAGGTTTTATTGTAGACTGGTATTCCAAATGTATCTTGAATGGCTAATTCTGAAAGATTAGCTAAAACTCTTCCATCAGGTGCAATGATTTCTTTTGATTGTGCGTTGTAGTGGATAGCACATTGAACTATCAACTCAACACATTCTTTAGCCGGAGGGAATCCAGCTGCCTGGACGATGCCATTTCTCATCATCCGGCAAGCAATGGGTGTCGGTAGGTATCCATCAAGCCCATACATTCTCTTCATTCTTCCAAATCCACATGTCCAAGGTCAGTGTTTGTGACATTCTTCCATTTGGATTTGATCTTGGATTCCTACTAAACTCCTTTACTGGCAAACTTCAGTGGTGCTTTTCTGGAGGGTGCTCCTTTAGTGGTTATTAACTTGCATAACACATAAAAATTCAATTTTATTTTGGAGACAACTTGTTGATTTTAATTCTGATTTTCAGACCCTTTTTCTTGAAAGTTTCATTTTCAGCTTGTCAAAAAGCTAAATTTCTGTAAAAAAAGTAGATTGAAAGCGAAGAATTTGGTCTAAAAATTGATGAATTTGAGAGAAATAAGACAAAGGTAGAAAAATTCAGTCAAATTCAGATTTTGGATCACTGAAATTGCTCTTTGTGACTGAAATTTACCTTTAATTCTGAAAATTATGTCTTAAAATCAGAAAAAACACTTTGTTCTTGTGTTTCAACACTTAGGAAAATTTTGATTCTTGAAAATTTCTCTTCAAAAACCAATTTTCTCAAAAATCAGAGAGAAAACTTCTTCTCAATTGTGCTTCAAATTTCCAACTTGAATAGTGAATTTTGAAAGTGATTGGTTGAAAATATAGAGTTTAAGAGTTTTAATCTTAGAAGCTTCTTCGTTTTTATTTTTAATTTTTCATTATTGTTTTTGTGTTCTAATGTTTTAAATCTTTCCAAAATGGAAAGTTTTACTTCTCTCTCAAAATTTCATCCTTACTAAGGAATCTTCTAGAACTTTCTTCCAAATTGAGTTTTCTTGAATTTTTGAAAATATTTCTAAAAGTGTTGAAATTATTTTTCTTTTGAAAATAATTCTAAGTGTTTGGAAAATAATTAAAAATATTTAATGTGTTGAATTTATTTTCCAACCCGTTCGTTGTTTGACCCTTGATTTCATGTGCAATTTTTCTCAAATTTGTATTTCCTTAGCCATTTTTCATCTTTCACCATGGCAAGTTGATTTTCATGTCTAATCTCCAAGTCATGGACGGATTTTTTCATGCCTTGTTCAGGTATCTTCACATATTTTATTTATGCCTAGGCCATCTTCGAAGTTCTAATGTCTTATCTTTCTTGGTGAACCTTGTAATTCATCTTGGACAACTTATGTTTGATCAATTTATATTGGCAAAATTATGCCAAACCCCCACCTTTCCTTGCCTAGGTGGACTTTGCTAGGCATAAGACATTCTTATCTTTTGTTTTACTTATATCTCTCATGTCTTCTATCTCCTTGGGCGGACTTCATGTGTTCTTGGCCATGTTCTTCTCAACCTTGTCTTGCTTTAATTTTCTCTTCCTTATGCCATCTCTAGGCGGACTTGGAAGGTTATATGCCAAGGTGGAGTTCATGCTTTTCATCTCATGGGCGGACTTCAACATCCTTTGGCACATGGCAGACTTTAATGGTGCCTTGCCAACTTGATCTCATCATGTGTATAGGGCGGACTTTGTCATGTCTAAGACAAGGCGGACTTGGAATAATGTTTACCATGCTTTATCTTAGTAGACTTTGAGAACCTTTTGCCTATTTTATTTACTTAAGTTGGACTTTACTTGGTCTTTGACATGCTTCTCATGCTTTGGCGGAGTTGGAAGCTTCTTTGCCAACTTTGTTTGCTTTTCTAGATGGCGGACTTGGAATCTCTTTGTACATGCTTTGTCTTGTGCTTTATTGCTTTTCTTGTGGTGGACTTTGAGCATGCTTTTCCAAGGGCGGACTTTGCATTGCCTTGGACATCTTTTCCCCTTGGCAGACTTGGAGTAATGTTTGGACATCCATCTAGGCGGACTTCATGTTGCTTGTGCCACACACTTGGTAGGGTGGACGTGGAAGGAGTCTTGCCAAGGCGGACTTGGAATAGCCTTTGACATGATTTGATTTCCTCTTCAACTGCACGTAGGAGTTAGCTTGACCTTTGCCATGATTCAGTTGACCAAAGGTAGGAGTTTGACATGTGCTTGCCAAGTTTGTTTTGTTTTGCTCTCTTTTAATTCGATCCTTGCCTTAGATTTAATTCTTCCCCTTCAACTTTGCCTTAACCTCAAGTAGGAGTTTGATTTACCATTGGCATGAGTTAGTTGACTGAAGGTAGGAGTTTAGCCTGTTTCAGATAACTTCACTTGTGCATGAGGCTGACTTTGATGATGCTTGGACATGTATGCTTGGAAGGAATTCATCTTCTCTTTGTCATGCCAATTTGGAAGACTCTATGCCAAGGCAGACTTTGAAGATTGTTGGACATTATGCATAGGGCGGACTTGGAAGGAGTCTTGCCAAGGCAGACTTGGAATAGCCTTTGACATGATTTCAAGCTGATCAAACCTTCTTTCCTTATCATGAGCGAATTTTAACTTGGACAACTATCTGCCATCTCCATGCTTGACTTTATACTCGATCAACCATGTTCATGTCATGTTGGTTCATTTGGAATGAAACCCTAATTAGGGTTAGCACCTTGCTTTTTACACTTTAAGACATAATTTTTCAAATTTGAGGACATGGGCACTGATCATATGGCTGATCTTCTGGAACAAAACCCTAATTAGGGTTTCCATCTTGCTTTTTACCCTTAGAGACCAAATTTTCAGTTCTGACAACATGGGCAGTAATGAAATGACTTGAGGATCAAAACCCTAATCTCAGAAAAAAGTAGAAAAAAGATAACCCTGCTTTTTGTAATTAGAAGCAAAATTTTTCAAATCCGACAACATGGGCAGTGATCAAATGTCATGAGGAGCAAAACCCAAGTTCTACTTTCAAAAAAGCAGAAAAAGCAAAAAGTGAAAAAAGCAAAAAGCAAGCCAAACATTTGCTTCTCGGATTGTGCACAAAGTGCCAAAAATCAAACTTTCTATTTTTAGAAAAAAGAAAAAGAAAAAAAGCAGAAATTCCTAAAAATAGAAAGTTGTCAGAAATGACTCAAAACAATTGCGATCCTCGTCCTTCAGACCTTCTAAGCACTTTGACAACGTTCAAATGCAATTCTGAGCATGATTTCTCTATTTGGCTCGGGATGACTTCAAAACTCTAACTCAAAACTCTCTAAGAAAATGGAGTTATGAAAATGCAGAGCTAGGACAAAACCCTAAAAAGAAAAAACAGGGGGTCCCCATTTGCGATGAGGTGATGTGTGAAATAGGTACAACATCTGGCGACTCCACGTGAGGAATGTTCCTGAACATTCCAAAGATAGAATCCATTTCAAATCCGGAATCTTAAATTAATTAAGACTAACTTACCCGCTCGCTAAGAAGGGTACTCAAAAAGTAAGAGGAATCCTAAACTGTATCAAGATCTTTCGTCCTTCAGTTATAAGTGTGTGCATATGCATTCATTCCCGTCTCTTAAGACCAATATGACTCTTTGGTTCCATCATGGCAAACTATGAAGTTGTGTGTGTGTTTCGTGTTAACTCTAAAAGCATCCTTGGATAGAGCCTTGTTGCCAACGAGCGTCCATAGCCCCGGCAGGTGATCTCTATAATCTCACGGAGATTGCTCTACTTTTGGCGATTTAATTTTCTTTTTGATAATGAGGGTACACCTATAGAGATTTCTGCACACCCAAAGCCAAGTGCTTTGCTTTTTCATTCTTTTCTTTTTCATTTGTTTTGATATATTTTTTTTCTTTTCACATATTTCCACACTTAGGCTCGCAAGCAATGAAGCTCGCATGGGCTTGAGTATTATAGTGGCGCTAAAGTAAGACTTTTGGTGATTTTTTTTTTTTTTTTTTGTATTTGCCATGACTTCACTTGGGAGACCATATTGACTCGGAGAATTCAATTAAGTGTAAAAGATATAATAATTGAAAGACTCAGTGTCAAGATACAATAGATGATTCCCTTTCTAGTCAAGTACTAATCCTAACTTTAAGATGCTTTAGAAAAAATTAATCTAGGATTCTAAGATTCTCCACAAATATTTACCTTAGGAATACCCTGGACATAATGTAGTAGTGTACACCGGAAGTGTGTGCATAAGCAACATCGCTCTTCTCACAAATGGGAATCCCTTCTTATTCAAAACTAAACTAAAGCAAACAAAAGCAAAGTAAACAAACTAAGCAAGCAAACTAATCTAAGAAAGCGAAAACAAACTAAACTAAGAAAACAACTAACAAACCAAAACTTAAAAGAAGCTATTCTAACTATGTGCAGACAAGTCCGATCAAAGGACTAAGGGTTTGAATTAATGTTTCAGATACATCTTGTTGACGGGCAACGAGATGTCTTCTCCTGTCAGGGTTTTCAATTTGAATGCATTTTCCCCTAATATCTCAGAAATCTGGTATGGTTCTATCCACAGATTGTCAAATTTATCATGATCCCCTCTCTTCTGGTGAGATTTATCCCAATAGAGGACTATATCGGCGATTCTGAAAGCCTTCATCGTGGCGTGCTTGTCAAACCATTGTTTGACAACCCCTTGATGTTTTGCAAAATTCTCGAGAGTTTGATCTCTTGGTTCTTCTAATAATAATAGCTGTGAAAGGCGAATTTGAACTCTTTCTTCCGGGTCTAGGTATTTTTGCATGAATCTCAGTGTTGGTATCCTTAGCTGTATTGGGAAAATAGGGTCTTGTTCGTAGACTAAGTGATAAGAAGAAGTTCATAAAGATTTCTTGGCTCTTGTTCTGTCTGTCCATAGAGCAAACCTAAACTGAGTATGCCAATCTCTTGGATTATTCTCTAGTAAAATCACCCTCCTCCCAGCAATGGCGACACCCAAGAAAATCGCCTAAGTCTGAAAAATGCACTCCGAACCCACTCAAATGGTGGTAAAAAAATATCGCCTAGGTCTGAAATGCAGAAAAATAATCATCAAAGCACAATTTCAACTCCAATGGTGTCAAGAAGACACTTAGCAAAAATCAACTAGCTGAAAAAAATCGCCAAACTTAGCCACTTGGATACCACACTCAGCAAATATATTAAATAAATATTGCTGGTCTCCCTTCTTTAAACATGTTTTCACCTCAAGATTTCACCTCACATGCAATGTGGGATAAAACTTTGCTCTTTATACTTGCCTAGGGAAAATTGATTTGCTTCTAGAAGGTAAATCCATTGAATGTTTATTGCAATCATTTATTAATTATTTTTGTTTTTTAAAATAATCGTTAATGATAAGAAAAATAATTAAATTTGGGGTCATTTATTAAAAAAATATTTTAAAATTTAATTAACTTTGACCCTTTGGGGAAAATCGCCCCCCATAGAATTTGCTCCTATTAACATTAATCAACATGCTCCTATCAACTGGTAAGCACAAGAACTGTCCATGAACCCAGAAACAGTCAACCGAAAGCGCTAACTGATGGGAAAAGAACCCAAATGAACTGAAAATCTGGAATCAAGCACATGAAACCGCCTAGAAACCGAAAATAAGATCTGCCATGAAGAGCAAGCAACTACCAGTGCCAACTGGTAAGAACAGAAAAAACTGCACAAAGAGCTAAACAAGAACAAAACTGAAAGGAAATATTTTTGGATGGTGCAAGATTGCTTATCGACCGGGGATGCTCCTATATCACCCATAGTTGGCCTTTATTAACTAGTTTATGCCATTAAGTTGTAAATGATTTACATATGATGCCCTTTTTCACACATGAATATTACATGAAATACAAAACAGTCAATACTTCTCCATAGTCTGGCATGTTTGATTGTATCAGCCACTACTCTACGTCATCTTGATCTCTCTTCAAACCCTCCTGTATAACCTCTGCAACCGGTTCTATCAAACCTTCTGGTATAACCTCTGCCACCGGTTTCTCAGTGCTGCAACTTTTCTCAGGACTCAGATTCTTCACCTCCTCTTTCTTCTTCAAAGAAATCAATGTGAACTTCTGCCCATCCTTCTCAATAGTGACTAGGTTTCTTCTGCAGTCATAAATAGCTCCTGTATCATACTGCCAAGGTTTTCCCAACAAGACATGACAAGCACTCATAGATACAACATCACACAAAACTTCATCTCTAAAAGGCCCAATGTTGAAATTCACCAAACACTACTCCTTTATCTCTATCTTTTGATCATCTTGCAATCAACTCACCTCATAAGGACAAGGATGCTTAAGGCTCTTCAATCCAAGCTTCAGAACAATCTCCTCAGATACCAAATTGTCAGTACTTCCACTATCTACAATAACCTTGCAACACTTACCACTTGATTTACACACAGTTCGGAAAAGACTCTTCCTCAGAGTAGATCCGGTATCCTTCCTTCTGAACATAAGGCATTCTCGTTGCTCCGGTGCATAGTAACATCCGGTACCATCACCTTCCGGTTTCTCAGTTGCCACACAACTTCTTGCCATTCCCTGCTTACATTCATAGAATCTATGTCCGATTTCTCCACACTTGAAACATTTGCCAGGAAATTCTCTACCGGTACTACTGCTACCTTTCCTCGGTGTCTTATGCTCCGGTTCTTTACTCCACTTAGATTTTGACTCATCTTCTTCAATCGGTTTCTTCATATTGTCAATCATCTTGAATTTCTCCTTTCCCCTATTCGGTTGTCTTCTTCTCATCTTCTCCTTAGCCTTCAAAACATACTGACAAGCTTCTTCCACTGTGGAAACCTTCAACATACTCATCTCATCTTGAATGTTAAAAGCATGTCCATTGATGTACCTTGCCACCTTTTCTCTATCCATCTCTCTATGTCCAGATCTAATCACCACCTTGTAGAATTCCTTAGTATATTCCTTCACAGTCATGTTTCTCTGTTTCATGTTCTGCAACTTTTTGAACAACTCCAATTCATAGTCTCCCGGTATGAACTTGGCCTTCAATCTTGCAATTATCTGTCTCCACCGGGTGATCTTCAATTCACCATTCTCCACTCAGTCTTTCTGCAATCCTTTCCACCACAAGGCAGCATGCCCTTCAACTTAGTCTGTGCCAACCAGAATCTTTGCGGGTCCTTGACATCCTCAAACTCATAGTAATCCTCCAACTCTCTCATCCAATCGATCAGATCGTCTGGGTTCAACGTTCCGGGAAAGTTGGAAACATCAACTTTATGAACTTTACTCGCTTGCGCCACTTCTCTCAAGAATCTTTCCTCTCTTTCATCTTCCGGACCTTTAGCTTCCTCAAGCTCTTCATCAGCTTCCTCATATTCATCCTCAGAATTAGGGTTCCTCCGCAAACCAGCCAAAGCATTTTGGATTTCATTCCTCACTTAATTCTTGAAGTCTTCCATCATCTTCTCTACCCTCCGGGTGTTTGCCCTTCTTGGCGACATCTCCTCTTCCACTCCGGTGAACTGCCTCAACTCGACGATTTGACTGTTGGTTTCAATTGCCTCCCCTCAGCGATCTATTGAACACACGCGTAGCCTGCCTCCAATCGGCGATCTGTCCACCCAAAGGAATGCCTCAATGCTCGCAAACAATTCTTCCACCAGCCAGTCCATAACCAGCTCTAATACCACTTGATGCAGCCATAACCGGTAAAACCCTCAAAGAGAATCAACCGACTTATGAAGCAAGAGCAACACAACAAAAGCAGCAAGAAAACATAACAAGATCACATAAACAGATTATATTAAATCCTTAAAACTTCCGGCAATCATCATATTATCATCAAAGAACATTCGACAATTAACCGGTTACATGCAGGCTATCAGCCAGATACAATCCAATCTGGGAATCTAGGAATCGACCAGATCACAAAATGTGAATCTCAATCATTATTCTTAATTCTACTTCCTCTGCCCCCACAAATGATTACATAATAACATATTTATACCCACCAGAACATATCCGGGTCGGCCTCATAAGATTGCATTTACCAGTGTAGGAAATGAAATGTGTAATTAGACTGGCCCTAAAAATTAAATAAATCTTTCTGGAAAATAACAACCAAGAGGTGCGGTTCAGCAGGAAGGTCGGTCACATGCCAAAGAACATCGGACAAGACCCAAGATAGATCCACATGCCAAGAATCGCGCCGGTAAGGAAGGAAAACCAACCGGTAAGCACAAGAACTGTCCGGGAACCCAAAAACAGTCAATCGAAAGCGCTAACTAACTGGAAAAGAACCCAAATGAACTGAAAATTTTGAATCAAGCACATGAAACCGCCTGGAAACCGAAAATAAGATCTGCCATGAAGAAGAAGCAACTACCGGTGCCAACCGGTAAGAACACAAAAAACTGCACAAAGAGCTAAACAAGAACAAAACTGAAAGGAAATATTTTTGGATGATGTAAGATTGCTTATTGACCGGGGTTGCGCTTGCATCACCCATACTTGGCCTTTATTAACTAGTATATGCCATTAAGTTGTAAATGATTAACATATGATGCCCTTTTTCACACATGAATATTACATGAAATACAAAACAGTCAATACTTCTCCATAGTCTGGCATGTTTGATTGTATCGGCCACTACTCTACGTCATCCTGAGGTTAAAGGCCTCATTTTATTTTAGATGAAACTTGTTCCCTTCTAGTTTCATTGTAGCATGGTTTTAACTGATATACTTACCTTAGTGTGGAAAAGATGAGATAGACAACAGGCTGCTATCTCTTTCATCAGCTTTAGCTTCTATGTGCTGTATGTATTATGAGCATTCATGCTGCTACTGTACCGTCTAGTGGAACTATATATTTTTTTATGAATGCCAAACTTCATTAGGAAGCAGTGAAGCTATGCATGGCTATACATACGATTATCTGCATTAAGTAGCGTTATAGGCTCCCATGTCTATCAAATTTTTTTACACTATGGAAGGTTTGCTAAATGTCTAAGTGCACTTGTAGTATTATTATGCCCAACTGCATTAATGAGTACAAAAATACTAATCTTGCTTGTCGTTTCTTTCCAAATTGAAGATAATTTAACCATCTTGACAAATACTCTAGGATGAGCACCTCCTTGGCCCAAAGGTTTCCAAATAGTTGCAATCACACTTAAGTGTGAAATCAAAGTTCCACCCTTCTAGTTTGCAACTTAAGGTTCTCGGGCACAACCACTTAGTGACCAATTGCCACTCATGAACAAAACAAAAATTAAGCAGACAAAAAATAGTTCTTAAGCAATTTCCTAATTTGTTCCTTTCTCCATTTATGGCAATATGAGTTTAATTTACAATAATGCCTTAGTTGTAAAAAATGTAAGACAGGCTATAGAGATGCTGACTCTCTTGTACCCTTATTATTCGTAAGTTTATCATTCATGCCATGACTCTACTGTCACTACAATGTCTATGTGCTCTGTTATTCTGATATGCTAACTGCATTTTCGAGTACTGAAAAGCTACTTTTGCCTACCTTCCCTTTTTCCAACTAAGGAGAAAATTAGCCATCTTATCAGGCAAGGTTAAACTCAAGTACTAGAGCAGCTTCTCAGCTAAAGCAATAGTAACTGTTTTCTTGTATCTTTAATGCCAGAGCTGAAAATGCAATATAACTCATTCATTACCTTCTTGGATAATTTGAGTATTAATGTGCCTCAGTGGTTATAAATATTTAACTGAGAACCCAACTAGGGTTTCTTATTACACGACTACATGACTAGTTTTTCATATTAGGCAATTATCTTTCCCTATCCGTCTAAGAAATAAAATTCTGCCATATTGCATAAATGCAGAGTCATACTGTAAGTGTACAGCCCTACTGTGTGTACACAGCCATGTTGTACATGCACAACCATACCGTGTATACCCAGCCGTACTGCAAACTCACAACCATACTATATCTATATAGGATGTATTATTTTATCTACTGATAAAGTTTACTCACAGCTGTTTATTATAAGCACAAATTTTTATATTTTCCAGCTAAATTCTACTGTTCAAGTGAGGCCTTCACAACCTTACAACATACTGCTTGATAGAGAATACTCTTAACTAAGAGTCAGTCTCTATCAAACTCTATACTGTACATAGTGACTACATGGTTTTTCTTAAACCAGAATCATATATTCACATCCTTGGGTGCTAATTACTGAGAATAACACATTCTCTTAATAGTTAATTGAATTCCCAAACTCTGTTTAACATCCTTGAGTGTTAACATGATTTTCTTACTCCATATTGTTCAAAACTTAGTAAAATCAAATAAAAACTGAAGGTTTTTCAGAATATACAATATTGCTACTCTAGAATGCCCAACTCATAGTCAAAAGCTATTAGTAACAGAAAGTATTTTTGCATCTTCTTTTTTCCATTAATTCTTCCATGAATTTGAACTCTAAAAGAAAGAATGGAATAATAAACAAGCTTGTTGGTTTCTGTCAATATAACATGACCTGAAATTCGGTTAAACTTGATTGGAATTTGATTCTTGTGCAGCTTCCCACTATCGTGAACCCCCTTTGAGCTTCTATGAGGAAGGATGACCTTCTAGATTGGGTCTGTGTCTATACAACACCCAGACTGTACCATTGACCATGTTTTTAAATTAATTAATAATTAAAATATAATGAGTGTGTATTTTTCAATTAATTATTAGACATGGCCAATGGTACATAATTATTAGACATGGCCAATGGTACAATATGGGTGCTGGATAGACGTTGCCCTAGATTGGTGGCCGTTCAGCTAACTGAAGGAAAACAACATCAATTTACTGAGCTCTTTTCGTCCGAACTTTCCACGATCAAAATAATATCGTATGAATCGCTTCCTTACCAAAATCACTATATATTTCACAAAAATAATGAGGCGTTTCATTTCCTTTCACCCTAATTCCTTTCAATCACGAGAATTTCACTTCCCCATTCCTCACACCATTTCCATGCCTTATTCCTTCACGGGCAAGATAAAATTGTCACGCTAAAAACTTGGCTCTCCTCTTTGCTTCTAGAAGAATCGATTAATTTTTACATTTGATTTTATTCATTCTCTTTCAATATAAATAAAATATGAATGCCGTGGTTTCACTCAAATTTGCCCGATAAAATATTACAATGACATTGTATTAAGCATTTGATTAGTACACATTGTGTTAAGAATAGGATTGGTGTTTTAATTTGATACCTTTGCTTTGCCATGATATGCTTTTAGCGGTTTATTAAAGCCCCTTTTAATTTATTTTTATATATACTTAGCGATATTTTAAAAATAGCCATAATAGAATTGGTCAATGCTTTGCACAAAAGGACCTTACGTTGCAAGAACATTTATATAATATATTCATATATTTATGTTACCAAACATGAGCCAAAGCAATTTTTAATTAATTTTTAAGAATAATAAATTTAACAATAATTAAATTAATAATAATAACTAACTAACCTAGAGACCAATCATGAAACCCTAAAATCTCTATATAGACCAGTTAAGGTTACCTGACGCGACAAGCTGACGAAAATAACATGGTCAACATGAGACAACCTGTCTCACTTTTTGTTAGGGTTTCCAGATGGCATGAGTTCTCTTTTCCTTACCTCCTGACCTGATGATACTTCCCCTCCCTTCTCGGAGGACGACAAACTCTTGCACACACTTGGCCAGTTGAAACAATTAGTTTGAAATCTTGTCATAACTCTGACATTTCAAAAATAGTATCAACAAAGTAAACATCTTAAATATCATCACGTTAAATACCAAAACATCAATTTATTAGTTGTAAGTCATCATTTCAATGTACTGAGCACAAATGCCATCTAGGGCATCGTCGTTCAGTTATAATAACTAACTAACCTAGAGACCAATCATGAAACCCTAAAATCTCTATATAGACCAGTTAAGGTTACCTGACGCGACAAGCTGACAAAAATAACATGGTCAACATGAGACAACCTGTCTCACTTTTTGTTAGGGTTTCCAGATGGCATGAGTTCTCTTTTCCTTACCTCCCGGCCTGATGATACTTCCCCTCCCTTCTCGGAGGACGACAAACTCTTGCACACACTTGGCTAGTTCAAACAATTAGTTTGAAATCTTGTCATAACTCTGACATTTCAAAAATAGTATCAACAAGTAAACATCTTAAATATCATCACGTTAAATACCAAAACATCAATTTATTAGTTGTAAGTCTTCATTTCAATGTACTGAGCACAAATGCCATCTAGGGCATCATCATTCAGTTATAATATAAACATGTAGGGCATCATCACTCAATTATAACATGAAACACCTAGGGCACATGTTACATTTTCCGCTTCAAAGTCCAAAAATGGTATTCCAAGTCTGGAAAGGTGAAAGTGGCCAAGTCTAGAAGGAAATTAAAGCAAGAATCCCTCACCCCAAGTGGAAGGAATTCTAGGAATGGGTTGGGCGCCAAAGTGACCTCATGGAGGAAAAGCAAGTGAGTGAAAAATCCTCCACATGGTATGATCCACACCCAAGTCAAGATTGGGAGTGCCAAAGTGAGGTCATGGAGGAATTTTCCTCCTTGACCAAAATTCCTTCACCGTGTGTTTGTAGCGCCCAAGATGGATCCATGAGTGCCAAAATGGGATCATGGAGGATTTTTCCTCCAGGACAGAAGTCCTGTTGGATGCCATTCTAGCGCCCAGACTAGGGGGGTGAGTGCTAAACTAAGGAGGTGGAGGAATTTCTTCCCAAGGAAGAATTCCTCCATATGGTCAATCCAACGCCTAGGTAAGGGTATAAGGGCTAGACAAGGGGTTAGGAGGAATTTTCCTCCTCAAGCAAAATTCCTCCATGACATGGATTCAATGCCTAAGGTTGAATTGGAATGATTGAGCAAGGAAGAAAACAAGAATTCCTCCATAAGGAGAAGAATTACGCCCAAGATAAGAAATTATAAGAAAGTGTAAAATTGACTAAGTGTTGGAAATTCCTTCCTTCAGGATAGAATTCCAGGAAAGTGAAATTGACTAAGCGTTGGAAATTCCTTTTGGAAATTCCTTGCTTTAGGACATAATTCCAAGAAAGTGAAAAAATTGACTAAGTGTTGGAAATTCCTTCCTTTAGGACATAATTCTAGGAAAGTGAAAAATTGACTAAGTGTTGGAGTTTCCTTCCTTCAGGACAAAATTCTTGGAAAATTTGAAATTTGGCTGAGGATTGAAGAAATTCCTTCCTCAAGGGTAAAGTAGAACCATGGTCAAGATTGGGCACCAAAATAAGGTTGAGGAATTTTTCGTCGACATCAAAAATTCCTTCACCATGTAGAAAGTGTGCTCTAGAAAAAGAAGAATAGTAAGTGCCAAAACTAGGTGAAGGGGGAATTTTTCCTCCAAGTGCAATCTTCCTACTTAGGGTGAAATTGGTGCCCAGTTTGGGAAAGGAGCGCTGGACGGGGGTAAGGATGGAATTTCCTTTCGGCTGAAGAATTCCTCCACATGCTGAAATTGGTATTGGAAGAGGGGCATGGAAATTAAGTCAAGGAAGAAAATCAAAATTCCTCTCTCAAGGTAGAAATTCGCCCAAAGAGGAAGAAGTTTCAAGACGAAGAAAAAATTGTCCAAGGAAGAGAATATTCTCTCTTGAATTCTGGAGCTCAAAATCAAAAAATTCTGAAAAAATAGGAAAAGTGATTGATTGGTCAAAAATCTCCTTTAGAACGAGATAAGCTCAAAAACGCGAAAAATTCCTTCAAGATGCAAAATTCTCTCTTCAAAATTTTTCTCTCTCCAAGAATTCTAGATGTGCAGGATTCCTGCAGGAGCGGATAAATTTGTTAAAATTCTTCCAAGATAGAAAAATCTTCCAAAATGTCTTTTGTGAGCCCGGAATGGAAAGATTCTTGTAAAGGATGAGTTGGCAACATGCAAAGAGAATATTCCGTATTAATGAAGCACAACTGAGAAAATTATAAATGATGGTGGGGTCCATTTGCATGGCGAGAGTCTATTGAGTACATAAGGGCTCAGTGGCGCATTCATTGCCGGAATATTTGACCAAGGTGGTGGCTAATTCATTGCATGACAGCCGTTGTACTTAATGCAGTGGTAGAGCATCTTTTGCATGTAACCAATTTTGGAGGTGATGGTACATTTATTGCACATTGGGCAAATTTGAGAGAAGTGGTGCATTTATTGCACAATGGATGGCATTTTTGGTAGTAATGTAATTAATTGATAATGGGCATAATGGGTCATTAATGTTTATTCCCACCTTGTTGCATCATGTGTGTGGAATCTTTTGGGTCAAACCCTAATTAGGGTTTGCATGTAATCAAGGCTAGAGGCCTATAGAAGGGGGTGACCCCTTTCATTTGTAATAAAGGGTAATTTGTATGAAATTGTTGTGATAAGTTTTTGAGATAATAATAGTGAAATATTGTTCTTTGATGTTGTCCACTTAAGTTATGTTTTAAAACTTGCATGGTTTCACCTTCCTCACTTAGAGTAGAAGTAGAGTAGTGCTCTGATTTTAATGGAGAATGTAATGGTGTTTGATGAAATTTCCATGGTTCATACTTTTTGCATCTTGTTGATTATAAGTTGCAGTGTAAAGTTAGCCTGGGCCACTAAATTTGTGCTAAGTTTGTTTGTGGATTGTCGTTTGGACTGCGCTGTTTTGGGTATTCAAATGCACTTTCTCGATGTGAAAATCCTTCAACATCCTTGGA
The DNA here is from genome assembly GCF_030272615.1 of Cryptomeria japonica. Taxonomy (NCBI): domain Eukaryota; kingdom Viridiplantae; phylum Streptophyta; class Pinopsida; order Cupressales; family Cupressaceae; genus Cryptomeria; species Cryptomeria japonica. The sequence goes on from NC_081407.1 coordinate 793,688,098, forward strand.
AGATTGCACCAGTTCTTGTGGAGTTGTAGTTAATCTTGGCGAAACAGAACTTGCTTTATGTGGAATTCGTCCATTACTGCCCTTAGGAGTAAATTTAGATCCTTCTAACCCATTCCCCTTTAATTTCAGTCCATTCTAGTTTAGTTCGTTTGAAGCAGAAGCATCGTAGAATTTCTATATCCGATGATGAAGTTCCAGCCATAGCAAAGAAGTGAAAGAATGATCCAAATGTAAGTACCCTTTGATTAGCAACAAACATCTACCACATGAGTCTATATCCACAGTAAAGTCGCTAGTATGCAGTTGGAACCTTGGAGTCCATGTATGTTTATCCTGCAATCTTAGCTTACAGTTCATTTTGATCAAGAGAGGATAAGGTGACCGTTGGAAACTTTATTTTGTGTTGGTGTGGTCACAAAACGCACGTCAACAGGTCGACCCTTTTAGAAGGGAAAAAATGAAAATTTTAAAGTGCAAAAGCAAAATTGATAAATGCTAGCCGACTTAATGGATTTGAGGTGAAAGCAGTAAAGAGGCATATAAAGCAATGATCAAATGTTTATTTCTACATCAAAATCCAAATAAGTAATCAGCAGACCTGACCTAGAGTGAATTTGTCCAGATTTTGTGCGAATTGTTCCATCCTTCATCATCTTGTGCAGGAGCATTACAAATCAGAGTTCATTCAAGGTGAATTTTAGCAGGTTTATGGGCAGATCTTGAGCAAATTTCATAAGCCCTAAGCACAAATTGGGCAGACCAGGTTCTGATTTTCATATCAGATCTGATTTGAAAGGGTTTTTAGGGTCCTGATTTGTTAGGTATTAGCGTTGTTTTCATTTAAATCCATGGTGTTTGATGTTAAATCTCTTTTGTCTTTCAGGTTTTAAAGCAAGGACGAAAGGCTAGGAAAGATGCAACTTGAAGGGAAGACTCCACAAGGATGTTGGAAAGAGACATCAAGATTCAATCACAAGGAGGCATCAATACAAGGATCACAATGCAAAGAGGAAGTCAAATATTGACAAGAAAAGACTGGAGTAGAGCCAGAACAATATTAAGGCCCTTGAAGACTACATCAATATAAAAGGAGGCACACCTCAAGGGCGTGGGAAGGATATCCTAATACACAAGGAGGCATGATGAAGAACATCTCCACATCAAGATTAAAGTATTCAAGAAGGTCACACATTCATGGTTTGCACTACAACATGAGGATGATGAAAGCTCAACAAATTTGAGGATGGATTTAGAGAGAGGTTCAAAGACGTCACAATAGGAGGAAGTTAATCGAGCTCTTGAACCTACTCCCGCATCAACAGAATTGGCATTAGAATGAGCTCACGCTGGAACGAATTGGATCCTTCTCTTGGGAGAGATTGGAAAGAGTCTTGAAGTCCAGCCCAGAACGGGAAAGATTTGCTGGATTTCACTTCTATAGGCGTAAAAGTTACTGCAGGGTTGTGTTGTGACGTTTTCACACATCGCCCCATTGCAAATGGGGACCCCTGCTTTTTGCTTTTTTGGGTTTGTTTTCTAGGTCTTTTAGGGTTTTGTCCGTTAGCCTTTGCATTTTGAGTGACGCCAAGGGGATCACATGGATAGCAAGTCCGACTTGAGTGATGTCCTGATCCTGAAATTTGGCTAAGTCTGAAAGTCCTGATCCTGAAAATTGGCTAAGTCTGGAATGTCCTGATCCTGAAATTTGACTAAGTCTGGAAACTGAAAAACCTCCAAAAACTAGATTTTGCAATATAACTCCTGGAGGTCTGAAACCACTCTCAAACATCCTGAAAGTATATATGGAATATAACTTAAAGTATAAGAAACTTATACTTAAATGTTATATTCCATAAAAATTATCCTGATAGAGAGTTCAAAAGTCAAATTTCGCTCCTGTCCTTCATTGAGGATCTAGAGCGAATTTCGCTCCTGACCCTCTCAGGAGGTCCAAGGCGAAGCGCCCCTGTCCCTCACTGAAGGACCAGGACGAAAGACTTATTTGAGTCATTCTTGGCCTTGTTTGGTCAAATTGAAACATCAAAGGCATGGTGGACGGCGAAATGAACACGATAAAGCATCCTGACTTGATTAAAAACAATGAAATGATGGAGTTTTTGCCTAGAAGGTCAAAAGCGCTCCTGTCCCTCACTGAAGGACCGGAGCGATTTTCTTTATATGCACAATTTTAGACCTTTCTTGGACATTAACTTTTATTCATAGCGTCAAGTGAGATGAAATCTTCCCTAGCAAACGAATTTCGAGATGAAAAGTGAGACAATTTGGCCTAGAAGGCAAAAAGCGCTCCTGTCCCTCACTGAAGGACCAGAGCTTGAATTTCAAATTTGCACTATTTTTGCAAGATTAAAGTGATTTTACGATTTGAAGAGATCAAGGGAAGCATGTTTTGTCCATTGAATATAATTTAAGTGGTCCACAAAGGAGTAAATCAACCCAAATGACAATAGGCGCTCCTGTCCCTCTCCAAGGGTCCAGAGCGATTTTCTAAAAATTGTAAATTTCTTGCAAAGACAAGGCAAGTGTTGTGATCGAAATGAATGGAAGAAGACATGATTAGCCCATCGAAGATAATTTGGAAGGCTAGCAAAGGACAGACAAACTTGAATTTACAAAAAGCGCTCCTGTCCCTCACCAAGGGACTAAGGCGAAAAACATATTATCTAGCTTTTCTCTCCAAATTTGGACAAATCTAGGCCAAGGCGCAAGTTTGAAATAATGTTTAAAATGCTTCGAGGTGGAATTGAGATGCAAGAGTTGCAAATTTTGATGACAATTGGCAAAAGCGCTCCTGTCCCTCTTCAAGGGACTAGGGCGAAATTTCCAAATATGCCCATTTACCTTACATTTTGAAATGCTATTTTTGTTTCCAGGACTCCAAAGAGAGTGGAGAATGATGTTCTACGCCTTGAGGATCATTTGAAGTTGAAGGGATTAAGAATTTGTGCAAAAAACCCAAAAGCGCTCCTGTCCCTCACTGAAGGACCAGGGCGATTTTTACTAAACCAATAACTTCCCTCCAAGGTTACGCTAAGGCAAGATTGTGCAAGGATGAAAAAGTCTTCTAAGGCATGGTGAACAAGGATTTGACTTCATAATTTGATAATCCTAGGCTAAAATGCAAAAAGCGCTCCTGTCCTTCAATGGAGGACCAGGGCGAAAATCTTCGGAGAGCCTATTTTGCCTTGCAAAAACAAGTTAAACATGTATGGAATGGATGAAGGGGATCATCGCTTACCCCACAACGAGAATTGGCAATTAAAGGACGAAGGATTGAGAGCAAAAGTGAAAAGTCGCTCTTGTCCCTCACCAAGGGTGCAGGGCGAAATTGGTGATGTCCTTCATTTTGACATTGTTTGAGCGTTGATATTCTTAAAATTCACCAAATTTGCTCACTTCGAAGCCTTTGGAAGATTAAATCAAATTCACATTAAATTAAAGGCATTTCAATTTAATAAATTAATTTTGTACCTTGAAATAATCAAAATAAACATCTTAAAGGCATTTAAAATTAATTTAAATAAATTAAAAAATTTACAAGTTGAGCGCACAAGGCTTTATTTTGTCTTTATTTATCAAGTCGGCCTCCTTCTTAGTGTTTTTTATATTTTATTTTAAGGCTTAATTGCTAGGTCGGCCTCAACAAGGATCAAGGTAAGCGCTCTATATAACGGGAGAGGTTCTTTAGCAAATTCAAATCATTCTTGCATTATCTCTCATGTGAACTTGAAGAGCATATTTTGAGGAGCGAAATCCATAAGATTGAAGGTGAAATTAAGCAAGTTTGAAGGTGAATTTCCAGATTTTGGAGAAGCTAGTGGAATGTGAAGCTCTTTTGAAGGCCAAAGGAGGCGTACTTCATCCAAGGGAGGACTATAAATCTTGCCCAACAAAATCCGGTCTTCTTCCTTCATTTTTCAAGGTTTTGTAGTTAAGCACTCAAAGGAGGAGGTATGAAGAATCATTTTTGAAGTTCTTATTCAAGACTTATTATGATCGCATTGCAATTTTGTAAAGTCTAAGTCTTGAAGATCCAAATTCCATTCATTATTAATTTGAAAATGTGTAGTTCTTGATTTATCATGACTTTTTTCAAATTAATATCTTAAGTTTTACCTTTGAAAGGTCTTAAATTTCATGCTTTGAGGTTTGATGCTCAAAAGACTAACTTTAATATTTTGTGTAGGCATCAAATGGAGATCCCGGAGTTGTAAAATCAAGCCAGATCAAGGACGGTCTCCTCCAAGAAGATCAAGCAAGGACAAGGGCGACCTCCTCCAAACTAGCATCGACAAGGATGTCTTTCTTCGATCAAACATCAACAAGGGCTACCTCTTCCAATCCAACATTCCAAGGCAAGGTACATCGTCATCCTGCAAATTAAGGACACAAGAAGTCAGAGCAAAGGGTTCGTTGAAGAAGCAGATAGTTCCAGATGAATTAATTAAAGCTAGCTTCTCAACAACATCAAGTTGAATATCTACCAAGTTACAAGTGTCAGACGACGTGGCATCCTAGCCATCACTTCTCCAGTCGGATTGATCCACCTCAGCACGTCCAGATTCAATGTACCTAACTCATGGGAGATGGCACAAACTCCGATGTACCTACCCCAGCTATCTATTGGTCGATTTTTCCAAAGAAGACATGTGTCCAATTAATGCAATTTTATCATTGGTCAAGCATTAAATGTTATGTAATGGTTGTAACAAACCCTAATTAGGGTTTTCATTATTGAATCTTGGCCATTGATCTCAGCCATCAAATTGTATTATGGGCACTATATAAGCCCCGACTCTTCATTTGTAAAAGGGAGTAATAATAGTAAATAGAAAGCAGTTAGAAAGGAGTTAGTGAATAGATTGTAGTTAGAAGGTGATTAGAATAGCAATTAAAGTAGAGTAGAGAGAGAAGGCAAAGATTGTTGCCAAGATGTTGTTGTAAAAGACTTGTAAAACTTCATTGAAGAAATGGTGAAATTTATGGGTCGATTCGACAATTTGCATGGTCTCTATACTTCTCATATTTGATTTCATGTTATTAGATGAGTGGAAGAAATGTGCTTGATTGATGGTGAAATTCATACATCCATACTACTAGCAGTTTGTTGATTGCAGACTTGCCTTGTGTAGTCAACTGGAATCATTTAGCTTAAGCTTAACTTCAATTGTCGCTTCTTCATTGATATGCATCAACTTGATGGTGTCTATGCCTGCAGTGATGATTTGAACATCATAAAGCTTTCCTTCGAAGATCGCACTAACCTTGTGGAGATGGTCCTGGGATGTCAAAACAAGACTTAGTTAGAATTTCATCTAAGATCATTCATTGCTCTTACATTCTTAGTGTTAGGATTAGATCCTTTCCTCGCCCTCTTCTTTTTTTGTTTTTTTTCAAATCAAAGCTAGTAAGAGCCCGTGTTCCAACAATATTCAAAGCAGATCAGACGTTCAATCATCAAATGTAAGTCCCCTTGTGATTCCAGCAAATCACATCATACCACAGAGAGCTTATCCACACGTAGAGATCCTACATACAAGAACCTTGAAGTCATCCCAATTGATCCTTTTTGTAATATCTTCAGCATTCAGAGACTTTACTCAAGAGAGGATAAGGTACCTTTAGGTATTTTATTCTATGTTTGATAGTGTACAAAATACACGTCAACAGGTTGCAGACCCCAGTGAGCCCAGTTCGTCAGACTAGCAGTTTGCTGTCCCAGAAAGCACGACTTTCACGACCCCAACTGTTGCAACTCCAGTTTCCCCTTTGGTTCCATTAATTCAGCCATGAATGGCGCACAATCAGCCTGCCCCAAATGGTGCAACCTGATTGGTAGACAACCCGTCACCAATAATTTTTGCAAATTACCATGATATGCCCAAAAGCTCGGATAGATTCTGTTCTAGTTTTCATGTGAATGATTTAAACAAAACAGCAGAAGAGCATATCAAAATATTTCAAGATGCTTTACGTAACAAACAGATTGAGTATGCAGACGTTGCATGTAGACTTTTCCCTTACTCTTTGGGAGAAGACGCATTTTACTAGTTTATCCACTTGCCAGTATCATCTATTGATTCTTGGGAAAAGTTGAAGATGACTTTTACAGGAAAATATGGTATTTCCACAACCCCCACCGAGTTGTACAGACAGTTCGTGGAAGTCAAGAGACAGGGACATGAGCCAATTAGTTCCTTTAACAACAGATTCCACAAGGCCTTTACCCGGTTGCAGGACCCATATATAGTAAGTGATGCTTCGGCAAGGGAAATTTATTATTCAGCTCTGGACAATCTGACAACAATGCTTGTCCGACAATCCCAACTTGCACCGACTACAGTAACAAAAGCAAATGCTAAGGCTATGGAGATCAGTAAGGGATTAGGCCAAAATATCGCGGGACCATTGCTGGAATTGGGACCTCCCGCAATGCCCAACCAAATTCAAGAGATCAGTCAGGCCTTGGTTCACCAAACGCCTATCATGAACCCGATCCCGCAATTGGCATATTAGCCCCCGCAACCTGCAAATCAGCTGGTGCTCCATCCCAGACCACCTATATCTCAAATCCCTCGTAAACAACCCGTATATCTGCAAAATACTACAGTATCTTCTAGAACTCAGGAAGAGAAAGATGAGATGTGGGAGTTGACTAATCAAATGAAGTTGCTCTCCTCTAAAGTCACTTATCTGCCAAATTAGAATAATCAGTTGCAGAATAACCAGAGGAATCAGCAACAAGGTCAACACCATAATCAATATCAAAACCAAGGATATCAGAGGTCTACTATAAGATGGAATACCCGCCCTAACAATGGAGGAGTCCCCACTCCGCTAGATAACCCACCAGCACCAGAAAGCAGGCTGACAGATAGGGTATTTTTGGCAGAGGTAGCTCTATCCAATTGGTGCAGGTTACATAATACCAACCAACACTCAGAGCTGCAATGTGATGAATTTCAGGTGGCAGCTAATATATTCCAGTGGGAGGTTGAGAACACAATATCTCAACTAGCGCTTTCTCCCACCGAATTTGAGATAGTTCCATCGGCAAGGTATGATACAACCCTTGTTCTGGAAACCTATATTCCCCCCTTTTTCTTCCCTAATCAGGACGAAAATGAAGTGGCAGACCCAAACCAGCTCGCAGATGTAAATGCTTTTCAGTAGTACCAACGCGGCAACCGGGGGTATTATAACAATAATAATCAGAACAGCAATAGTGGCCCCTATACTACTTCCACGCCTCCAAAGGATATTTAAGTCCCCCCAGATCAAAATGCTAATAATAACCCAAGTTATCCCAAGGCGCCATAACAGTATGCAAGCCAAGGTCAGCCACAAAAGACACAAGCTTCCCCAAAAGCACCTATTTTTCCAAATCAACCGACTGCTGCCACAAAACAGGGCCTAAGTACTAAACCGTCTAGCAATGCAAAAATTATCAGGCTAGGTCAGTTGGTGGCAGATGAATTCAGGAAGGTCAAAATCAGTTTGTCCCTTGCTGAGCTAATGAGGGTTTCTGAGGTTAGGGATATGGTCTTGGGCAGCCTTAGGGAGCCCTCACCTGTTCAATCCAAAGGAACCGATGAGAACTCGGGACAAAGAGTGCCACCCGAACAACCCCAGAAGGTCAGTAATGAAGTAAGAGGACCGACAAATCCTAGGGGTGCAACAGTGAATTACGTTGCACAACCAGAATTCTCAAGTGATCAGCCCATGGAGATTGGTTTTGGAGTACGTGCACGGGGAAGAGCTCAGGATACAACGATACACTCCCATCAGAACCCACTGTCAATTTGTTCACCGAAAATCTAGAACCCCCACCTTTCTTACTAACGCTTAGAATCTTTGGTAAGAATTTGCATAATTGTCTCATAGATTCAGGGGCTTCAGCTAATGTTATGCCTTTATCCGTATGTACTGCTTTAGGCCTAACCCCCACCAAGACTAACCGAAAAGTGACCCAATTAGATAAGTCTGAAGTAACTCTGGTGGGTGAGCTGAATAATATCCATATGCAGTTGACAGCAGATCCGCGCATCTAGTTGTACATTGATATCCAAGTAATGGACATTCTAGGAGCATATGGTATGTTGCTCAGTCGAGACTGGACCCGCGTCCTTAACGGCTGGCTGCATTCAAGCTTCACCCATATGTGGCTGCCATGGAGAGGTGTAGCAAACCAAATCCGCCTTGAGTTTGAACCCAAGCTTAAATTGATGATTACCGAGTATAACCAGACCAATGAGACCCTGTTTCTAGAATTTGATATGGGCACTTATAGGGCTGACATAGGCTCAACGAACGAAGTTTTGTTGGTGCAATACTCGAATCCAGTTCAGAATCTAGAAGGAATTGTAGAAAATTATGATAAGGTGATACCATCATCAGAAGAAAATGAGTTGTTCAGCAATTTTAGAAACTTTTTCTGCAGATACGCAGAACAAATACAACATTTAGACTGCCAAAGTTCTCTTAGGGACTTGCTTCTATCGGATTGGTGCAGAGTCCACAATGCCGCCCATTCTGAAGTAACATGTTCGTTATGTAGGGTAGCATTAAACCAAGTATGTAAGAGACACTCAGAGGTGTTAGAATCCCATACTCTTAGCCGAGAGGATACTGCTTCGCCTGAAATTCCTGAAAAGAAGGCCCCTAAGCAAGAAAAGAATGAAATAATGAGCTCGGAGATCCCGACCGGTACGGTCATTAACCCAAATCAGACTTGGGCATTAAGGTTCGATGGTTTGAAATTCAAGCGAGGAGCTGGAGCAGGAATAGAATTGATAAGTCCTACCGGTGAAACTTATTTGGCCGCCTACAAACTATAATTTCATTGCACTAACAACATAGCAGAGTATGAATCTTTGGTTCATGGCTTGCTGCTAGCCATTAAAAAGGGAGCTCAGATCCTACATTGTTTTGGGGATTCAGAGGTAGTAGTTCTACAAGTTAGAAGGCAGTACACATGTCATGATAAAAGACTCAGTGTTTATTGCAAGCGTGTGTGGGATATAATCGAGAGTTTTGATGCTTTCAACATCAAAACCATCTTCCGATTGCAGAATTAGGTTGCCGATTCATTGGCACAGGCCGCAAGTTCGTTAGAACCCCTGTCCATGCAAAGTTTAAAGAAATTCACAGTTGAGTTGACTTCAATCCCATCCATTCCGGGCAATGTCACTAATTTCCAGGTGTTCGATGATAACAGGCACATCATCGACTTCATCACAAGCTCTAATGTGTTTGCAGCACAAATTATTGATGAGGAACCTCAGGAAGCCGAGATTGACATCGAAGGGGTCTTGAATCTCAAGACAAACACTATTCCTAGAGGTATGGTGCAATTGGAAAGGATCTTCGACTGGGACCAGCTCAAGTCCCGCAAGGAAGGTACTTCCGAAGGAGGCGCCTGTGATAAGATTAACATTGGCACAAAAGAAAATCAGAAGAATGTGTTGATTGGGAAGGTATGTACATCTCAGGAAAGGGATGGAATCCCAGAGAAACGGGACTCGCCCGGACTCGCCTAAACTCGACGAGTCCGAGTCCGAGTCATGCTCCCCGAGTCTCTAGGGCTCAGACTTGGACTCGTCAGAGTCTGGCGAGTTTGGCTCAAACTCGCCAAACTCGGCGAGTCCCAAGCCCCAAACTCGGCTACTGGCTGGGTTAGTAAAATGACAAAAAAAATACATTTTAAAAAGTTTTTTTTAAATGAATGGTATCGTCTTTGTTCACTACAACCTTCGCCTGAGAATGAGAAAAATTAGGGTTACAACATGTCAGCCAATAGAAAAATAACATCCGACACCTTTATTAAATAATAAGTTTTTTTGCCCCTTGACCCCACCTTGGGGGCGCTGCCCCCAAACCCCCGTTGAAAAATATGGGGGAAACTGCATCGATAGAAGTAGGGAAAATTTAAGCTCCGAGTCTAACATTGATTGGATCGACCAGGTAGATATAGAGGCTGAGACTGTAGCCATGGCAGAGGAGGAGCGGAGAGCACGAGCACAGACAGGAGATATAGAGGCAGATAGTGACACGGATGTTCCTGATGTTGGTGAGCATGGCATGGTGTCACGGGGAGCGGCTATGGTTGTCGAATCATCCAAGACCTACCTTAGACGCCTTCGCAGGGGGTCGGGGCCGGAGGGTGCAGGCTCCTCTTAGCCATAGGCTTGTAGCTGTATTTACCTTTGGTATTTGTATGAAACATTTGATGATAATCATATGATGACATGGATTTTTTATTCCATGAGTTTTGTAATATTGTATACATTTTACAATATTTATATATCTATGTTTGTTATTTCCTTCAGCTACAATTTGCGTTTATGCTTATGTGATTGATGTATACTTGTGAATGTAATCAAATGAGCCGAGTTTGATGATGTTATTGTGTCTTTAAGGTGTATTCAATAAAGGGTGCCTGAAACAAGTTTTAAATCTTTAAAAATCTCTAAATTTCTTGAGTTTTTCACTTTCCCGAGTCTAGCCAAGTCTGGAGATGAGTCTGACGCCAAGTCCGACCTGAGTCCGAGTCTCGTTTCTTTGTGGAATCCTCAAGAAATTGAGGGAATTCCCAGATATCATCGCTTGGGGGTATGAGGATCTTAAGACTTATGATACTTCAGTAATAACTCATACTATACCCCTAAGGCAAGACTCAAAACCTTTCAGGCAGAGACAACGACCAGTAAATGCCCTCCTAGAGCCTTTGATCTATCAAGAGGTTAAAAAGTTGCTGGCTGCTCGTATAATTTTTCCAGTTCGACATTCTACCTGGGTGGCTAACCTAGTTCGCGTAGGGAAAAAGAGCGGTGAAATCAGATTGTGTGTAGACTTCCGCAACTTGAACAGAGCATTAGAAAAGGACAACTACCCGCTACCTTCGCTAGATGAGGTCTTGCAGATGATCAATGGATCCCAGACGATGTCTTTTTTGGACGGATATTCCGGGTACAACTAGGTAATGGTTGAGTATGAGGACCGGCTGAAGACTGCGTTCACCACCAAGTGGGGATTGTTTGCCTACAGAAGAATGCCTTTTGGTCTAATCAACGCAGGAGCAACATTTCAGCGTGCCATGGACATCGCCTTTAAGGACCTTGTTGGCCGATGCATAATTATTTATATGGACGACTTGACGGTATTCTCCAAGAGGAGAGAAGACCATGTGAATGATCTGCGGAAAGGTTTTCAGCGCTGTCGCCAGTTCGGGATATCTCTAAATCCCAAAAAGTGTATGTTCGGCGTGACCGAAGGTAAGCTTCTCGGTCATGTTATCTCAAAAAAGGGGATCTCAATTGATCCTGACAGAATCAAAGCCATACTGCAAATTAATCTCCCTGCAAGCAAAAAGGAACTAAAGTCATACTTCGGGAAGATAATTTTTGTCAGAAAATTTATAACTGAATTTGCAGAAATAGTTCGCTCGCTCAACGACATGCTCAAGAAAGATGCCAAAATAGAATGGACCCCAGTAACCAAAAGGGCGTTTGAGGAGATCAAACAAGCTATTGTCTAGGCGTCGGTTTTGGTAAGCCCCGACTACCTGAGGTCATTCTACATATATTCTTTCGCTTCCGAACACACCTGTGCAACAATTTTAACTCAGTGAAAGGAAGAAGAAGGAGAACACCCAATAGCATTCATGAGCACTTCGCTGAAAGATGCCGAGTTGAGGTACCCAAATATTGAGAAGCAAGCTTACGCATTAGTTAAAGCCATTAAGAAGTTTCAGCATTATATACTAAGGAGTAAGATATACGCCATAGTGTCGGATGTTGCTGTAAAGACATTACTGATGTAGAATGAGCTGGGCGAAAGGAGGGGTAAGTGGGTGACCATTATCCAAGAATATGATATTGTCCTTCTTGTACTAGTCAAGGTGGAGAATATGGATTTGACCATGGCTTTACATATTGTTGTGGAGGTGATTGAAGGTATTCTCCATATAAATTATGCCGAGGAAAGTAAAAAATTAGGCAGGTTTGTATAAACATTAATTTGTGAATAATAAGGCATACCTTGATTTGATGTGCTTGGCTGCCATGGTGGTTGTTGTTGGGCCACATAGTGGATTTATTCTTCTTGCTCCTCAATTTTCGGAAGCATTGCATTTAATTGGCATACTTGCATCATCTAGACTAGAACATTTTTTCGAATTTAATGGACATTCATCTCTAGAATGTGGCCTTTGACACATGGGCCAACAAATGGCCATAACTTGTTTAGCTTCTTGTTTCCTTTGCGCATTGAGAGTATCTAGTTGGGTCACCATGGAGCTGAGAAGATCGGTATTTAGATAATGTAAACGACTGCCAATTTCTCAAGGGCTGATGCCATTATTGGAGCATAATATCTGAATGAATTCCTTGATACCGACAAGTGGTTTGGGAGAAGGATTGGAGTAATTTTTACACAACTCAGAAATGTCATCAAGAACAGGCTTAGATACATACCTCCTTTAATTAAGTTTAGAGGGTCCATACAATCATATGTTATCCCTCGAAGAAATATAATCTTGATCTTGAGGATGCAATTGATTTTGATTTCCATATAATCCTCCAAAACTTCTTTTTCTCTGCACTGTGTAAAATATTTTAATCTGGAATGTTTGTCACTTTATGGTACTCTTGATATTTTCATAAAATACCACCCTTTTATGGTGGCCCAAGTATTAATCTTGTTCCTATTAGAATGATACTTTATTATTTATTTAATGCTCAATAAAGTATGATTATTTAAATGTTTCTAATAAGATCTTTCTGATCTTATTCACAGTTTCTTTTTAGAAACTTGCTGTTTTGTACATTCTGTAAATCTTTTTAATTGAGTGTATTTGCTCATTTTTAATATAACAATTTTTTTTTCCAATTATCTCTCGATAATATGGTATCATAGCACTGGTTATTTGTGAAATAATTTTTCAATTAAAAAACTTGTCATAATTTTTTTTAATAGTTTTTTGAAAAATTTCTTTGTTCGAAATTGCTACTGGTTTGTGTGGATTGGTCGAGGGTTTTTTTGCGTCAATCTTTGATGCGTTTGTGTTGTAAATCCTGATCATTCTCCGACGTTGGTTTCTGTCTTTGTGCGAACTACATTCTGCGCCTTTGTCCGCGTCGCGACGTGTTTGTGTCTTTGTGTTTGCGTCATTCTTTTTGCCTGTGTGACTTCTGTCTTCCGCGACCTGTCGGTTTTTTGGGGTCTACGCGATTTCTTTTGCGTCGCATCGACTCTCTCTGCGATTTACATGGTTTTCACACAACTTTTCACATCTTTTTCTGCTCGCGACTTGCTCTTTTTTTTTTTTGTGGAATTTCCTCCTGCGTTGTGGCCTAAGTCTCTGCAACCAGCGCGACTTCCTTCTTGCGTGCCTGCGCGATTTCTTTTCGCACGTGACGGCTCCATTTTTTGACGCAAATTTATCCGCGATTTGGTGAAGACAAAATTTTTAAAGCCTTTGCTTTGACCTGCAACTCGAGGGTTTTTTAAAGGATCTTTTTCTGCAGCTTGCATTTTTTGCTTAAGGTTCTGCATTTTTCGACTAGGGTTTTGACCCCTTAGTTCAAGTTGAAAATTTATTTTGATTGCAGAATGTTCGTGGGTTTTTTGAAATCTCAACTGGGTCATCGTTAGTTTTTTTAGGATGCATTGTTTTCCTGCCTCGATTTTTGAGCCATCGTATCTGCATTCAAATTTCAAATTCCTTGTGGGTTTTTTGAGAGCTCTTCTAGGTCTTCGTCGTATTTTTTTCAGTTAGCCGAATTTTTTTTTCTCCCATTCCGTGCTAGCTGCACTTCGTCTTTTTTGAATTCTGTACCTGTATCTGCCTTTGATTTTTGCATTGGTATTTGTGCTTTGTATTCTGTTCTATCGCCTCTTTGACTTTTCATTTTTTCGTGCATTGGGAAACGTGCAAGATGGCATCATTGACCAACTTGATGTTGGAAGGAAGTTAGCGATTCAACGACAAAAAATATAATACCTGGAAGCAGTGCATATTGACAATCTTTGAATATCGCCACCTAGATGATCTTGTCTTGGGAAAAGAATCTCGTCCTTCTGCAGCCGGAGCCAATCAAGACAAATTTGATGACCGCAATAGGGAAGCTGTGATGCTTCTCAAGCTCTCTGTCATAGATGACCAGCTACCTCAGATTCCTTCTGGCTAGTCAACCTCAGAAATTTGGAAGCATCTGAAGGAGTTGCATGAGACATCTGACAAAAGTTGAGCATTCTTGTTGAAGAACCAGTTGTTCTCCATCATGATGAATGAACTCATGTCCTTACAGGAGCATCTCATGAAGATTAAGGACATTTGAGATAAGTTTGAAGCTATTGGTCGGAAAATGGAGGAAGAGGATATGGTAGTCATAACCCTCAAAAGTCTATGAAAATCCTACGAGCATTTGATAGAGACTCTCAACATTACGTCTACGAATGTTGATCTGAAATTTCCAGAGTTGTGCACCAAACTTCTGTAGCAGGATCGCTGGAAACAACAGTTTGGTAGCGGTGCCACTTCATCCTCCTCTGAGCAAGCATTTGTAGCCAAAATCCTTTCACAAGGATAAAGGCAAATCTTAGTCATCTCAGTTCTCTCAGTCGAAGGGCTCTAGTCTCTCATAGGAAGGCTCGAAAAAGAAGGTTCAATGCAATTATTGTCACAAATATGGCCATTTGATTAAGGATTGTCGCAACCGGATAGCTTCCGAACAACGGAAGCAGGGAGGGTCTCAACCTAAAGCCAATATCGCTGAGCACACAGAGCAGAAAGAGTCTGCCTTTTACGCCTTCATTGCTAAAAAACCTGCAGACCATGTGAAATCTTCTGCTTGGTATATTGACTCTGGTGCTTCTCGACATTTCACTCACAGGCGTGATTGGTTTGCAAAATTCTCTCCCTATACTGATTCAGTTATTTTTGGAGGAGGTGAAGAGTATATAGTTGTCGGTAAGGGCAAAGTTCAGATACAATTTGGTGGGAGGAATCTCATATTCCTCAATGTGTACTACGTTCCTGGCATGGAATTGAACCTTCTCTCTGAGAGTCAGATTATGTGGCATTCTCCTCAGGTTGATGTCATCTTCAGTGTACATAAGTGTTCTATTGTTGATCATCTAACACACACTATAATTGCTGTTGGTATTGAGGATCATGGTCTTTATAGACTTGTGGATATAGGTTATTCTCTTGAGCATACCTTCACAGCAAAATCCTCCTCTATCTCCCGTCTATGGCATCTACGATATGGTCACTTGAACATTCATTATCTTGCTTAGCTTGTTCGGGAAGATTTAGTATGTGGCCTACCTGAAATTCAAACTTAGAATCTGCAAGTTTGTGAAGCTTGTCAGGTTGGGAAGCAACACATGACACCGTTCAAGGATGGTGACTCACGACGAGCCTCTAAGGTACCGCAGTTGGTCCACACTGATGTATGTGGTCCAATGAATACTACTTCTGTTACTGGGTGCAGGTATTCTTACTTTTTGTTGATGATTATAGTTGTAAGATGTGGGTGTACTTTCTTATACAAAAATCAGATGTGTTTCCTGTATTTCAAAAATTTAAGGCCTTGGTAGAAAAAGAGTCTGGTTGTTCCGTTATTACTCTTAGGTTTGATAATGGGGGGGAGCTTTGTTCTACTACTTTCTCCACTTTCTATGATACACATGGCATAAAACGTTAGTTAAGCACACCATTCACCCCTCAACAGAACGACGTTGTAGAACGTCGTAACTGCACCGTTACAGAAATGGCTAGGTCTATTTTGGAACACAAAAATGTTCCTAAGAAGTATTGGGCAGAACCAGTGTTTACTGCAGTCTATCTCCTTAATAGGTCTCCCACTCATGCTGTTAAAGGGAAGACTCCCGAGGAAGCTTGGACTGGTCGCAAACTTAGGATTGGCCATCTGAATGTTTTTGGCTCTCTTGTATATGTTTGGATTCCAAGAGTTAGAAGCTCATGTTTACAAGATACAGTGACAACGATAAGGCGTACCGGCTGATTGATGTAGACACTGATCATCTCATCTTCAGTCGCGATGTTCTCTTTGATGAAGATCGAGGACCATTTCAGCTTTCCTTGTCTGAGCAAAATTTTGAGGATCAGCCTTTGAAGGCTTCTGATTTAAGTGTTTTGTCTTCCATTTGGTCTACCTGTTGGGAGGGATGATGCAGATTCTGTATTTGATGATGCTCTACCTGAATTTCCTTCGGATGATGCTAATCTTCCACCTGTTCTAGATCCTCTTCCACCTCTAGTTCCAGTTCTTCCTCTTCCATCTAATGTTGGCACATCTACTCTCCAGCCTAAGTGGTGGGCTAAGACCATCAGTGATCTTTGTCCTGATGAGCTCATTGAGTGTAGATCTTCCATAAATAAGGGTAAGCAACAAAATACAGTTAACTTTGCTCTCATGGCCAACATTCACAACATTTATGAGCTTCAGACTTATACCGAAGCAAAAGGGATTCCAGAGTGGGAACAGGCAATGGATGCAGAATACCAAAGCCTTCTGAAGAACAACACCTGGGTTCTCTCTGATCTTCCTCCATTGAAGAAACCCATTAGTTGCAAATGGGTCTATAAGGTCAAGTATCATGCAGATGGTACCTTAGATAAATACAACGTCAGATTAGTTGCTCAAAGATTCACACAGTGGGAGGGCATTGATTATGAGGAGACATTTTCTCCTACTGCCAAGATGAGTACCATTTGTCTTCTTCTCGCTATTGCAACTTAGTTTCAATGGAAAGTCCATCAGATGGATGTTAAGAGTGCCTTCCTCAACGGTGAATTGGCGGAAGAAGTCTACATTGTGCAGCCTCCTGGTTTCAAGGTTGCTGGCAAAGAACATCAAGTATGTAGACTCGTTAAAGCACTCTATGGACTTAAACAAGCACCTCGAGCGTGGTACATTAAGATTGATGAGTACTTAGTTTCTCATGGTTTTCAGCGTTGCCCTTCTGACAGTAATCTGTATATCAAACACTCTGGTGATGATATTCTCTTTCTTGTTGTCTATGTGGATGACTTAATCCTTACTGGCAGTTCAACACATTTGATTGTAGAAATCAAATAGGATCCGTGCCAGGATTTTGATATGATAGATTTGGGCCTTCTCCATTATTGTTTGGGTCTTGAGGTTTGGCAGACAGATGGTAGCATTTTTTATTTCTCAGTCTAAGTATGCCAGGAACTTGCTTGACAGGTTTTGAATGTAGGATTGCAAACCTGCTTCCACACGTATGGAGACTGGTTTGAAGTTGTCAGCCAAGTCTGATTCTCCTGCTGTAGATGAACCACAATTCAGGTAACTAGTGGGCAGTCTCATCTATCTTATTGCTACTAGACCTCATCTCAGTTTTTGTAGTGAGCTACATTTCACGCTTCATGACAGCCCCCAAGGCTGATCATTGGGTAGCTGCAAAGCGTGTGTTGCGTTATGTGAAAGGCACCTCTGATTATGGGCTTCTTTACACTAGGAGTCATGATCCTAGACTCAGTGGGTTCACAGATTTTGATTGGGCAGGTTCGGTTGATGACAGGAAGTAAACCTCTGGATATGTGTTCAGTTTGGGATCTGGTGCAGTCACTTGGACTAGTAAGAAGCAGTAGGCAGCGGCTCTCTCCTCGACAGGAGCAGTTAAGGCAGCTTGTGAGGCAGTTTGGCTTCGCCGGATGCTTGCGGATATGCAAATATCTCAATCAGGTCCGACTCCCTTGTTCTCTGACAATCAGGGAGTTCTCAAACTTGCCAAGTATCCAGTCTTCCATGGAAGAACCAAACATGTAGAGCTTCATTGTCATTACATTCGACAGTTGGTTGAAGATGGATCCATTCAGTTGCTCTATGTTCCTACAGTGGAGCAGCCAGCAAATATTCTCACCAAGCCCCTCTGTCCATATAAGTTTGTAAAATTTAGGGGGTCTTTTGGTGTAGTTGATAGATTGAGCATTAAGGGAGGGTATTAGAATAATACTTTATTATTTATTTAATGCTCAATAATGTAATATTATTTAAATGTTTCTAATAAGATCTTTTTGATCTTATTCACAATTTCTTTTTAGAAACTTGCTGTTTTGTACATTCTGTAAATCTTTTTATTTGAGCGTATTTGCTCATTGTTAATATAAAAAATAATTTTTACCAATTATCTCTCGATGATAGTTCCTCCCGAGCCCCATGGACCATCAAAGAGCTGAATTGTTGAGAGTATCAGGGAATAACTTAAGTTTCTGTGCCACTGATAATTATAACTATGACAAAGAACTTCAGACTCAAGCAAAAGTTACAAGTTACTGAATTGGGTATGGGTATGGGTATGTGGATATGGTATGCTGGTACGACAATATTTTTGCGGGAGGATGAGTACATTTGGTGTACATCTGTATAAAAAACATGTAAAAATAATACATACATATATATTTGCCATAGCTGGAAAACTTTGACTCGCCGCAGACTTGGCAGCCCAAAAATTGGACTTGGACTTAGACTTGACAAAAAAGAAAACCGTAGTTTTACAAAAAACAAAAAGAAATTAATGCATTTAGGGAAGATAAGAGCCATAATTGAAACATTACACATGTCATATGATCTCCAAACACTCAATATTAGAAATTTCATCATTCATTCTCATAGTTTGAAACTTTAAAATGTATAACAGCAACATAAGTTTATAAATGTTTACAAAATTACATTTAATGATACGTCCAAATGTGAAAAACAGCAAACTAAAGACTACATCTTCCTCTTTCCTCTGCTAATATAACTCAAATTTTCAGGCCTTGAACTAGTAGGTGCTGAGGTATCTAAATGACTGAAATGAGGAAAGGTGAAAAAAAAATGTGTTTTGACTGTGACTGCATTTCCAGCAAATGCCGAGAGTCCAACTATCGGACTTGTGAATCCTTGATATCAGACCCGCACGGGTCCTCTGCAAAAAATCGGGAGTCTTGGAGATGGGCTCTCTTGGACTTAGCTCACGAGTCCATGGCAAGTCGACTTGGCCCGCCAATGGACTCGCGAGTCTTGGCGCGTCTGCGGAATTTTCCAACTATGATATTTGCAGCCTAAAAATTATATTGTATTAATGGTATACTTATATAAAATTAATACTATATGAAATTTATTTTTTGAAGTATATTCAATTTATTTTTATATTAATATCATACTATCTATATCATCTCAATATTTATATATATTAAACTATATTCAGAAAAAACATATTAAATACCATATTATTTCTACCATATTAATATCGTAACTAATATGGATAGAATTACTAGTTATGTATAGGTCGAACCATAGTATTTGTAGTAACTAATATCTATACTCAAATAAATATAGTATCTTCAATTAATAAAATGCTAAAGCCTCACCTTAAATAATTTAATGCTGTAATTAGTAAACCTAAATGCTAAATGGTAAGTGGCAGACTGAAGAATTTATTTTTGCTAGTTTGAGCTGGAAATATCTGCCAATAAATAGTGGATGATTTGAGCTTGAAATAATGTTTAGTATAGCACCATCCCAATACACCAAGTTGACAAAATGGTCAAAATTGTGTTTGAGCAGTAGCGGCGCGATGTTCAAAGGAGATAATAAGTGTTTAAATTCTGTCTGCCAGTTGTAGTCATTCTTCCCTCCTGTGATAGATTAAATTGATGATATAACAAAAATGCTAATGTTTAGGGCTTTGTTTGGTCCAAAAAGAAAAAAAAGTCTTTTAAAATTGTGTCCACCTTTGCAATTGCCTTGTCATTGCTGGAGTTAGTCGGTTTGATTGGTGGAGGGTGGAATTGTTTTCGGTGGGAAAAAATCGAAACCTAGTCAAATCCACATGTAATTCGAACCAGTATCCGAGTCTAGCACGTTTTGTACCACTAATCAGCCTGTATATTTGCTGATTTGGCAAGATAGAAAAACATGTTTGGATCTTCATAGGCAACATACAAATTCTGAAGAGCTGAATGTGGTATGTTTTTCATTGGTGCTGCTTCTTCTGGATTATCAATTAGGAACCTAAAATAGAACAAAAAAACTCCCATGATGGCTGGTGGAAAACAAAAGCACAGTTTGTCATTCATATGGTACCAAAATCCAGCAATCTCCATTGTTATCTATTTTTCTTAAAAATTTACTCACTCCTAGTTCATCTTCATGGAATTTTATTTGGTTAGAAAGGAGAATATTTGGGACAAAATAGCTTAGGGGTTAAAAAGGAAAACAAAACAAGAAAGAGGGAAAGAAATCTGTGCTAGAAATGTACCAATTTTAGTTTGATTTGTTACTGTCAAGAAATCTTAAGCCTGCTTTAAAAAAATTCCAAGGCATTAAAGATAACCAATATGCTATAATTAATAGCTTGAATGAGTAGGAGAAAGTTGTTGCATTTCTTAGGCATTGTTTTGAGAGTGTTCTCAGCAGAATGGAGGCAACTGAAAGAGTTGTCAGTGTGGAGAAACCATAGAGAGATAGCTCAAAATTTAGTTTGGGTCCAAAGATTTCTTCTTCATTGAAAGCACAGGCCATGAAGAACAACAGAACATGCAGCCAGGAGGCCAAAGGGGGACCCAGGGGGGGTTTTGGAACAGTAAAAGAAAGATGCTTGCTGGCCCTCACAATTGGAAACGACACTGCAACCTTAATAGAAACAACACATGAAGCTAAAGATTACCTTCCTGGTCATATGTTTTTGGTAATGCTAGAAGTTTATGTCCTTTTTTTGGTAACACCAAGAAGGAAAATTAGATCAAAATATCTGTTTCTTGTGTAAAGCTTAACTTTTGTACTCTTCGAAGTCCTTTTTGATGTCTATCTGTGCCACCTACAAAATGTTGTTTTGTAAACATCCACAACAAGATTTTTTCTTTTTTATGTAATATTTTAATCTTTACTTGACAATACTTACAAAGGAACTGAGCCTTATTTCTCTAGAATCTCGTCGTGAAAATGTTTTACATTGTTGAATAGATTTTTGGTAGCATGAACATTACTCACTTATTGTGATTTGTTCTTATTATACACTGTTTATGTTGGTTGATTGGATGGCAGGGTTGGGGTTGTGCGTACCGTTCTTTGCAAACTATCATATCATGGTTTAGGCTTCAACAATACACCTCAGTTGATGTGCCATCTCACAGGTTAGTGAACAGCATTTTTTACAGCTGTGGATAATGTTAACTGATACCTCTCCTAGTGTCTTCATAAGAGCCAATATTTTATTCTCTTTGGTTTTTTATTAAAATAAGAATGCCATGCTCCCTGCTTATATATTCTAAGTTTGTTCTATGAATCTTATATTGTAATAAATACTTATTGCTTTACAACTATGTTTACGGGTTCTCTAAAATCTCCTTTGGGTCCAGGTCCTAGGCTGGTTCCCCATTGAGTTCACCCAATGTCCATCCCCATTTTTTTAGCAGCCCTTGAGTCCAAACCCAGGTGAACCTAGGGTGCCCGGGATGGACCCTAGGCCAAACCCAGGCGAACCCAGGGGGACCCAAGGGCTGCAATTTTTTTTTTTCTGAAAATAAGTTATTTTCTAAAAACATTTTTATAAACAAAAAAGTGCCTACATACATAATTTCATCCTGAAGTGATAAAATTGTGAAAATGGTGTAGTCATGAAGGTTTGTGTGGTTCCAAAGACCTTAATTTGGGCTTGGATGTATTGAGCCCCAAGCTTGTTGGGGTTGGTTTCCCCAAACCCCCATGAGGGGTTTTGCCCCACAAGCCCATTGGGGTCTCCACTCCCAGACCCCCTCTAGTTGTTAGGATCTCTTGTCATGTAAGAAACTTGATTACAATGAGGTCATGACAAAGAATTGGGATCTAACTTTTGAGTTGGTTGACTTAGATGTTATTGTTGCACAACTTGCTAGAAATTATCTTTAGATGAGGCAGCTTGGTAAATGGCTAGTGGAAGTGGCATTGGAAGTCATTATGGTTCCATTGAAATGGTAAATGGCTAGTGGAAGTGGGCATTGTAATTCATTATGGTCAACTGAAATTGAACCAAATGTTTTAATGCTTTTGATGAAGAGCAGTATGAAGATAATTAAATATTGATTGTAATTTTCATTGTGTATTGACATTAGTGATAACTTTAGTAAAGCCCCCCGAAAAAGAAAATATAAAATCCTAGCAAATCTTTCATTTTTTGGAAAAATGTATTAATTTCTATTGGCAAATCTTTCCTTTTTGCAATTTTTCTTTTATTGGAGATATTTTTTTACATCACTAAAATTTTGTAGAAAATCTTGGTGAATCTTGGCAAATAATAGGAAAATGCATTAATTACTATGGCGAATCTGTGCATTTAAAAATATAAACAATTTCTTATTTAAACGTAGGGGCCCAAGGGTGGAAATGATTGATGTGTTTAAGGGGTAAATTCTATAATATTTAGTTGCCACTATTGATTTAAAATATAATCTACCAACCCTCATTTTATTTCGTGATATAAAATATAAGCATAGTTTGTAATGCTCATGGGGTCCGAATTCGCTTTTAGACCATTGATCTCTATTGAGATCATCGATCCAAAAGCAATTTTGAGCCCCATCAGCATTACAAATTGTAGGTACATTTGACCTTGCAGAATACAATGATGGCCGTTAGATTATATCTTAGATCAATGGTTGCAACTGAAGATTGGGGAAATTGTTTTAAAGTAACTAATAATTATGATATTATCGGTGAATTAATTTATATTTTTACAATAACTTATAAAATTTAGGTGCATCTAATCTAATCATGTATCAATATTGTGGCAAACTTTTAAGTTAAAAAGTCTAATAAAGTAAATCCTTTGGCGATTTAAATAAGATTAAAATAAGATTTCATAAAAAATGGCAATTTGGGTTGCCTTATAGCTTGAACTATTAGCCTAAATTTGATTCCCAAATTTCAACTATTAGTCAATTGTGAATATACGCCACTAAAAAAATCACTGAATTATGAATTTATGAGTATTTTCTTTTTTTCAAATTATTAGGTATTTCTATATATATATATTTATTGTTAATTATGTGCGGACGCAGCTATTCTGGCTCGAAAACCGTCGTTCGTGTTATTGACACCGTTGAAAAATCACAGCCATTGTTTTTGCGATCAACGGTTTGTAATGCATCCATAACTGCGTGTTATGCGACTTTCCATAGTACGTTAGTGCGTTTTTGGAGCCAGAATAGCCGCCACCATTATGTGCATCATTGTTTTGTGTGTGTGTGTGTATGTAATATCTATGCAGACTTGTACCCATATTGAAGGGAGTTTGTTTTTGCCATACCATCATAATCGATACTTGCACCCATACCACAACTGTTAACTTAGGTGTACAACTTAGCTTTTCTTAAAATCATAGATGATAAACTCATTCTCGGCAATAAAAACATAGAAATTTGAATAAGTATTCTTCAAGAATCAAGAACATACATATTACCAAATTTAGTGAACATATTACTGTTTTCCTTTATATATAAATCAAACTTAGAGCTCAATAGTTATCCTAGACCAAAAAGTGAATTCAACATTGTCTTTGCCTCTGTTAACTTGAGCCCATAAAAATTTCAATAATAATAATATAGAGAACACATAAAAAGGAAAAATCATAATAATAAGGTACTTGCTTTTAATAAAATTTGAACCCTAAATTTTTATGCAACTGAAAACTATAGAACTTGAGAATAAAAATTTTCTTTGGGTAATTGCTACTTCTGCCATGCCATTGCTCCAAGTTCCTGCACGTTATTCACTAACCTTATCTGCCTTACACTGCAAGTGTTTTCACATAGCTGGTGGTATAATATATTTATCAAGAACCATCAAGGATCAAGGAGGGGGCATGATGCAGTGATTAGCTGATGTGGTGCGGGAAGGATTTATATCAGAGCATAGTGGAAAAAATATCCAAGATTTGAAAAATATTTGGTGCTAAGGGTACACATGAAAAACTAGTTGTGGGCATTAGAAATATCAACTGCAGAAATGAAAAACTAGTCTATCCAGGAAAACCCTGTCACAGATAACAAAAAAACTAACCGTGGGAGTCTAACTAGAAATACTTATGATTTTTCCAATTTTTTTTCAAGTTTGGTGAGTTTTGATGAAAAAATGGTGGCATTTTTGGTGATTACCCAGTGCTATAAGTAATAGCATGAGTTACTTGACTAATTGTTTGAAATGCGAGTTATTGACTGGTTGTTTGATGCACGATTACTTGTAGAGTTTTGGAACTATGCTTTAAATTTGTGCTACTAGTTCAAGCCTTGGGGCATACTGGTTTGGGTGCAGTTCAGCCTTGGGTGTGGTTTGAATTGGGGGTCGTCCAGGGTCTTGTCTTGGACTCCTGGGTTCGTTTAGGACAAGCTGGGGTGAACCTGTAGCAAATGTCACCGCCTTCCATGTATAGCTAATGAATTTGGCCATTAATTTTTTTTTTCCAATTTGACTTTTTATTTTGTTTGAAAACCCAAAAACATCCCCCTAAGCCCTAAAACATCATTAAAGACAAAAAGAAAGTCATTTCTCTTATTGGGAATGCAAAACAAAAATATCTTTCATCCTTGTTGAACTTTCGTTCTTGCTTGCCATTGCACAAATAGAGTTGAAGATTAATTGGTGATTGTTCCAAAGTGGTTGGTTTGCTATTCCTATGCATTTGCAAGAGCCCATTTGTTGCCAAGAAGATCGTATAGGAAGATTTTTGTAAAAGAGTTGGGTTTATTTGATGTTTTTGGTTTTTTTTCCTACATTGTTTCTTGTTACAAATGAACTCTTTTGTTTTGTTTTGTTTTTATTTTTCTTTGAATTTCTTACACATGCTTACTTTTAAAAAATGAGTTAAGTTGTATGTATATATTTGTTTTCATTTGTTTTGATTCTTCAAATATGTTGTTTATTGGACTTGTTGTCATAAGGATTCCAATGGCAGCCGTTTCTAGCTCTATGGGCTGACCTTGTTTCAAAATAGATCCAAATTCTGTCCTTTGGAAATATGTTGATATGGTACAAGTTCTAGGTGGTGAGTATTATCTCTGGATTTGTAGTGGGTTTGTAGTGGGTAAGTATTCAGGTTCGTATGGTTGGGTAAAAGGCCATTTGTGCCACAACCTTGGAGTAGGCATCAAAGCTTTCCTAGGAAAACCTAGTCTATCCATTCTAGAAGCATGACTCATGGCATATATTAATGAGTAGGAAAAAAACATAACAAGTAGTAGGCTGCAAATCAAATCATCCTCTGTTGACGAAAGGATCTCAAGGAATGAATCCCCCTCCATCACTTTCTAATTTTCAACTTGTAGAGAGCCACCTATTTTTGGCTACACTTGAAGAACAACCTGTGGGTTTTACACATAAGAGATCGAAGGGACCACTGGAAATGGCATTTTAGAACGAGTCTCAAGATATTGCTGATCAACACATAGTGAGATTTCTCTGTACAAAGGGATTGGCTTTCAATGTTGTTCACTCACTCTATTGGCAACAAATAGTGAAAGCAATTGACGAGGTTCCGTCTTGGGCTTTGAGAGAGCACATAGCACCTCATTTGAAAAGAGGTGAAGTTAGTAGAAGAATCTTTGAAGTCCATAGGGGATTCGTGGGCTATCAAAGGGGTGACCGTTATTTTCGATGGATGGAAAGATGCAAGAATTGGCCATTGATTAATATTATTGCAGTGTCCCGCTAAAGGAGAAATGTTTTTGACAACGAGGGATTGTGAAGGGGAGGTGAAGGATAGTGCATGATTTTTCTAACATTCTTATGATAGCAATTGTGGAAGCAGGGCCTCAAAACATTGTTCAAGTCTGTTGACGTGTATTTTGTACACAATCATACACAAAATAAAATACCCAAGGGTACCTTATCCTCTCTTGAATAAAGTTTCCGAATGCTGAAGATATCGCGAAAAGGATCAATCGGAGAAACTTCAAGGTTCTTTGATGTAGGGTCTCTACGTGTGGACAAGCTCCAGTGGTATGATGTGATTTGCTGGGATCACAAGGGGACTTACATGTGATGATTGAACTTCCGATCTGCTTTGCTGGACACAGGCTCTGACTAACTTGGATTTGAAAAAAAATGAAAAAAAAGGATAAGGGCGAAGAGAGGATCTAATCCTAATACTAAGAATGTAGGAGCAATGACTTGATTTTTGATGAAACTCTAACTAGATCTTGTTTTGACATCAATGGAACATCTACACAAGACTAGTGTGATCTTCTAAGGGAAGCTTTATGATGTTCAAATCATCACCGCAGGCATAGATACCATCCAAGTTGATGCATATCAATGAAGAGGCAACAAATTGAAATTGAGCTTAAGCTGAACGATTTCAGTTGACTACACAAGGCAAGTCTGCAATCAACAAACTGCTAGTAGTATGGATATACGAATTCCACCATCAATCAATCACATTTCCTCCATTCATCTAATCATCTACCATCTAAGATTGAAGACTCAACAAGAAACCATGCAAATTGCAAGAAACGACACACTTCACCATTACTTCAATGAAAATGGAGTTTGTTTACAATCAATGGCAACAATTTCTTGCCTTGTCCTCCTATTCTACTCTAATTGCTATTCTATCAATTTCTAACTACTCTCTATCTTCTAACTCTCTAGCTATTGCTAATTAACCTTTACAAATGAAATGCCTGGGCTTATATAGTGCCCACAATACAATTTGATGGCTTAGATCAATTCGAGATCAATGGCCAAGATTTTACAATGAAAACCCTAATTAGGGTTTGTTACAACCATTACATAACATTTAATGCTTGACCAATGATAAAATTGTATTGCTTGGACACATGTCCCCTCTAGAAAAATCGACCAATGGATAGCCAGGGTAGGTACATCAGAGTTTGTGCCACCTTCCATGAGTTAAGTACATTGAATCTGGACATGCTGAGATGGACCTCACTGATTGGAGACGTGATGACTAGGATGCCACCTCATCTGACACTTGTAACTTTGGTAAATATTCAACTTGATGTTGTTGAGAAGCTTGCTTTAATTAATTCATCTGGAATTATTTGCTTCTTCAACGAGCCCTTGTTCTAACTCCTTGTGTCCTTGATGTGCAGGATGATGATGTACCTCGCCTTGGAACGTTGGATTGAAAGAGGTTGCCCATGTCCTTACTTGATCGTCCTGGGGAAGATCGTCCTGGCGAAGACCGTCCTGGATCCGGCTTGATTTTCCTTGAAGAGATCTCCATTTGATGCCTACACAACATTTCAAAATTAGTACCATGATTTTGCAATATATAACATAGATTAGATTAATTTTTAGGAAACTTCATAATAAATCCTTGAGTTATTATTTCCTAAAAAACAATTGGGCTACTGGAATTCAAAATTCAAAATTCAAAATTTGAAGGCTATGACGATCAACAATCAAAATCAAAACTATAAATCCATATCGCCATACCTCTCTTGAGAGCTAACTCTAGAATGCAAAACAAGGAATTTGCCTAGGCAAAATCAAAATTAGATGGCTTCAACGTGATCTCCTTTAAATGAACGATCCCTTTATCAATTCATCACCCTTGAGGATATCTTTGACGTGGTCTTTGGCAAGTTCGCCCAACTTGAGACTAAGCTCGCACTCCTTTGATGATGTGTGCGCCCTCCTCTTGAATGACAATTTCGTACCTCCTTTGTATTCTCCAAATCGCATGCTAATGAAGGATGTTAAATGATGATTTGAAATGAATAAACCACCTTCCCTTTATAGGTGCTTACCTCTCATCATTATTTAGGCCGACTTTGTGAAAATAAAGCAAATTAAACGATTTTTTGATAAATAACAAGGCCGACTTTTATAAACCAAGCGCTCCCTTTGATTTTTTTTTTTTATTAATTAATTATTAATTATTAAATGCCATCGTTCTAAATTAATTTAATCAAATTCGATTTTCACAAGGCAAAAAATAATTAATATTTAAATGCAATATTTAAATGCTATTTTTAATTAAATTTTCAATCTTATCGAATTTTCTAGCATTTAAATAAATTCAAAAATGTGTTTGAGCGCCAAAATATTTTGAAGATGGAAAGATACGTACCTCATCGCCCTGGTCCCTGACTGAGGGACAGGAGCGATCTACCTTCTTGGTCTTGATTCGTGCAATTTTGACGTCCAAAGTATTTATTTCCACGTTGAATTAGACATTTTCGCTAGGTCCTTCAAACTAGATCGACTTGCATGTGTGCATGAGTGCCTTTGGATGTATTATCGCCCTGGTCCCTTGGAGAGGGACAGGAGCGATCCTTGTCTTCTAGCTTGAAATTCATCGTTTTTTATTCTAACTCTTCGTTCCTTGCCTTCCAAATGGCGTTTTAGACCTTGTGCAATTTGTTTTGCTATGATCTTTGAAGGATAACATGTGTCTTGGCAAATATCGCCCAGGTCCCTTGGAGAGGGACAGGAGCGATCCTCATAATTTCTCCTTGACTTGGCATCTTTAATCTCTAATCTTCATTGTAGGGCGAATAATAACATTGTTTGTTCATTCCATGCTTGTCCCACTTGATTTTTTTTTACAAGGCATTTAGACTTTAGAAAGATTATCGCCCTTGTCCCTTGGAGAGGGACAGGAGCGATCTGGAAGCTCTAGCCAAAATGTGTGATCTTTCAACTTTGATTCTTCGTTCATTGCCTTTTGAAGGACGTCCTTGATCTCACGTGCACTTGCCTTGACATGCATTTAAAGGATCATGAGTGTTTTAATGAAATCGCCTTGGTCCTTGTCCAAAGGACAGGAGCGATATGAGTTCCTTGCACAAATTGGTAACACTTTGACGTTCAAAACTCTTGCATATCATCTTCAAATGACACCTTATACCTTGTGTGACCCCGAAAAACCCTGACTTGGCATGAACTTGAAGGAAAATGAAGGATCCCATACAAATCGCCCTGGTCCCTTGGAGAGGGACAGGAGCGATATAGCTTCTGTGTTCAATTTAAGGATCTTTTAACGTTTGAAGTTTTTGTATATCACCTTCTAATCATGCCTTGGACCTCATACGACCTTGCAAAACCTTGACCTTACGTGATTTTTGAGGGATTTGGCTAATATAATAAACATCGTTCTGGTCCCTTGGAGAGGGACAGGAGCGAACTTCAAGTCTTTGGGTTCATGCTTGCGTTCTCCAACTTGCAATTGTCCTCATCGTGTAAAACGTAGTCTTTTTGATCCCCTTGGTCGCTTGACACTTGCTTAACTTTTGAAATCTATGCCTTTATGGAAATATCGCTCTGGTCCCTTCCTGAGGGACAGGAGCGAATTAGATGTCTTGGTACAAATCCTTCATCTTTGGCAATTTTTGATTCTTTGCGCTTGATGGAGATGTCTTAAAATGTCTTCACCACCTTGTTCTTCGTCTTGGAGTGCCTTGAATTTGGAGGAACGACAATATAACCATTATATCGCCCTGGTCCCTTGGAGAGGGACAGGAGCGATCCTGCTCTTGTGGGCTTCATTTTACTTTATCACCTTCAAAATTTATCTTCGATGGTCTCGCCATACTTCATTTCATTCATTCATGCCTTGAGATCGGTTGTAACTTGGCAAGAAAATCATCTATAACAAAAATCGCTCTGGTCCCTTCCTGAGGGACAGGAGCGAACTTAAGCATTTTGGTCCTTTGATGGCATTTGGTAATCTTCAATTTATCTTCAATGAGTTCATTTCACCTCCTTCCTTGCCTTCAAACATAAAATTGACTTGATCTTTGCCCAGATCGTACCTTATGAAGAATTTCGCTCTGGTCCTTCAGTGAGGGACAGGAGCGAATTTGACCTTCTAGGCAAAAACTTCATCATTTCATTGTTTTTGATCAAGTCTGGATGCTCTATCATGCTCATTTCGTCCTTCACCATGCCTTTGATGTCTCGATTCGTCCAAACAAGGTCAGGAATGGCTCAACTAAGCATTTTCGCTCTGGACCCTTGGAGAAGGACACGAGCGAAATTTGACTTTTCGCACTCTCTATCAGGATAATTTCTATGGAATATAACATTTAAGTATAAGAAAGAAGAAACATAGAAGGAAATTACTTTAAGTTATATTCCATATATACTTTCAGGATGTTTGAGAGTGGTTTCAGACCTCCAGGAGTTATATTGCAAAATCTAGTTTTTGGAGGTTTTTCAGTTTCCAGACTTAGTCAAATTTCAGGGTCAGGACATTCCAGACTTAGCCAAATTTCAGGATCAGGACCTCACTCAAGCCGGACTTGCTTATCCATGTGATCCCCTGGGCGACGTTCAAAATGCAAAGGCTAGCTAACAAAACCCTAAAAAACCTAAAGAACAAACCCTAAAAAGCAAAAAACATGGGTCCCCATTTGCAATGGGGCGATGTGTGAAAACGTCACAACAAAGTCATAACATACAATGTCAAAATTTGTAGAGCGGTTGGGTTATTTGTTGAGGAGTGTTGTTCACATTTTTTTTTGGACACCTTGTGCTGTTCACTCGCCCAACTTCATGCTACAAAAAAATTGTCACCAAAATTGATTGGATCAAATTGGTGTATGGCGAGGTCAGAGAGATCCAATTTTCATCACCAACCACTATGTGTCACAAGGAATATTCAAAATATTCTCGGAATTGGAGTTATTGAAGGTAAGTGAAGCTATAAGATTTATTTCAATAAATATGTTCTATTTTGGTAAAATTTTAATTTTATTTTGTTGTAAATTTTAATTTTGATTTTCAAATAAATTGTTGAGACTCGTTTTGCCTTTAACACAATTGTCTTGAGATGACTTGCGAAGGTTTGTTATGCACTATCTAAAATGGTCATATGCCCAAATTGGTTCATATAGAGGCAATTTAGCAGTACAAGGGCAGCAAAAACTAAGTGGATGATCCTAGATAAAATTTGGTGGGATCTTGTTGAATATCTTCTCAGTTTCATTAAGCCATATTGAGTATGATCTATTATACTGATATGGATACCCCTTTTGGTAGAGATATATGATGATATCGACTCAATGATTGAGAAGATGAAAACCATCATAAATGCAAAAGAACAAGATCTTGAAGAAACTCTATTCAAACAACTACACAAAATTATTGAAGAGAGATGGAACAAATTGACCATTCCGTTACATCTTCTTGCCTTTTCATTAAGTGTTGAGCTCTTTTTTAGTCAACAAGAATTGCCACATATAGAAATGTTGAAGTTAGTCATGGGTACAAGGCAACACTTCGTAGATTCTTCATTGATCTTGACATATGGAATGCAGTGAGGATTGAGTTCATGGATTTTGTATGGTCCAATGCTTTTAGCATTGATGGTGTTTGTGAAAGTGTAAGGTTATAGTTGGTAGTACTTGCATGGCCAATCATTCACCCACCTACCTGATGTGATCAATATTTTATCACAAGTAAGTTTTAACAAAAAATTCTTTTATCTTTTAAGTTTCATTTATATTATATAATTTAATTTTTTATATTGTAGAACTCTTTATCTTTCTAACTGTGTCCTAATAGGTTGCTAGTTCATGTACATTTGAGAGGAGTTAGAGCACGAAATCCTTCATCCAGTTAGTAAAGTGCAATGAACTACACTGAAAAATATATGGGACTTAGTGTGTGCGCATTCAAACTTGCACATCTTTTCAGATGAACAAAGTGGCTACAAGGAAGTGGGAAATCAAGCCAAAGCATATTGACTTGGATGCTTCCACTTCCCACCTTGCAGCACTTGATGTTGAAGATGAGCCAGCTAGTGAGCATGAGAGTGTCAGTGCCAGGCCACTGTTTGTGGTAATTTAGGAGTACCTACATAATCTAATATGGATGGTGATGATTATATTTTTGAAGAAGCATATGATGATGATTGATTAGTGATGGTCTATTGTTGATGTTTGACATTATTATTTTTTAATTTCAATACATAATATATATCATGACATTCAAGTTTGACTGATTGACATCGTATATATATATTATATACATATATACATATACATATACATATACATATACATATACATATACATAATAAAATCGTGGTTTTGTTTATTATACAATATATGATGCTATGTGTTGTATTCTAAACTTTATTACTGCTGCAAATACGTATATATTTCTGATTATTATATGGTTTTGTATGGACAAACCTAAAACAAAATCGACCCAATTTTTTTCTTTTTGATTGAATGCGTGAACCAAATCCCCAAACCCGAACGTAGACTGGTAACTTAGCTATCCAACAATCTATTTTAATCTATTGTTTTTGCCTTCTATTAAGATTAGTTATAAAGACAATTCAGTAGGACTTTATTGTCCAATTGATAAAGCTACTAGGTCTAAGTTGCAAATACTATTCAAAAAAGATAATGAAGAATAAAAATCATACTATTAAAATATCAGAAATCAAATTCAAAGCAGCTCACAACATTTAATAAAAAGAGGGATTAACCTCTTTGGTGATTCTTGTTTATCCAAAGTGCAGAGATATTGAATATCCTTTGCTGCTCTTGTGCATAGTTTTGAAAATCATGGCTCAACAAAACGTGGCAGACAATTTTGGTTCGGACTTGGTGACTCAACAAAAACTGACAAATTAAAAACAAATACAAAACTTGGGAAAACTTGGTGGCATAGGTGACTAAAGGAGTGAATTTCTTGGCTATGATATTTTTACGTGAGTAATTGACAACTTTTCAATCTATATCTTCAGTCTCAAGTATAATTTGCACTTGGTGCTAAGGGACACTTCTAAGCAATGTTAGTAGTAAGGGGGAGGATGGTAACACATAAACCCAGGGGCTTGCAACTCAAACTAATGATTCCGGAAAGTTTTGGTTTTTGTAATAACCTTCTTGCTCTTTAAATGAGGTTCTATAGGTTCATCCTATCATTAGTTGATTGACAAAAAGACATTACATAGAAGATTTGTCTTAGCAATAATGAGTTCAATTACAAGAGTCAACCATAACATATTTACAAAAAATCCCTAAACATTGGTAGAGTGTGACCAATCCAATGCCCAAAATCCAACATTTAATACTACAGCATTTAAGTAGGCGGCTATATTGTGTAAGGACAATTATGCTAAATGTAATGTATAGATCATTTAATATAAGTTTCTAAAACATAAATTAAACAAAAGTTTGTATGGAAACCAATGGACATGAACAAGTCATGCAAAACATGTCCATGTAACCAAGGGAGGAGCTGCCACCTAAGCTATAAGAGGAGAGCACCTAGTTTCCAAAACATGCACCACTGTTTGAAGGAGCGAAACCATATTCTGCAGGAGGCATGACTGCAATAGAGCTACCACTTACTCTGCTCATACTTAACCATCAACAGCGCTTCCTCATGAATCTAGTGAATGATTGTCTCCTTGTTTACTTGCCAGAAGCCCGACCAGTGGGTTTAAATTTTTCATGGGAGGTGCGGGAGGGCTTTCTTGAGATAGAGGAGGTAAGTGTCACGACCAGGTACCATTCATATATGCTACATGACAAAATCATTATATTCCACAATAATCTCTCTGTTACAAATCCCTCTCCACCCTTTTGGCCCTCAGGATAAGGATTTCCAATCCCCATTTCTGCATCTTTCCCTTAAAGATCTTTTGAGAATTTGACAAAGAATGCGAAAAAACAGCGTGTCGACATGTATTTTACTATTTTAGATTCTGACAACAAACTACAAGATTACAAATCCACCTTGGACTGATAAGAGCTCTGCTGACCACTGGGGTGTTTCACAATTTTCCATCTGGTGCATGCAATAGATGAATTAGAGCCATGTTCCATTTTTCTATTATTTATTTTGATTGGCAAAATTAGCCTTGGAGGTCATACCCATTATATTAAACTAGGGAAATACATTGCTATGGCTGGTCCATCATGGAGGGTCTGGGGTATCAAAAAACCCCACTGGAAATATACTACATAATCCCACATGTGCTAAACAAAAACCTCTAAGAGGAAATACAGATACTAATTAGATGCTGTTCACAATACATCTCCTAACCTTAATAGTTCTGCAACATTGATATTAACATATTCATTTAAATCAGACCATATTTGAAACTTGCTGCTCAAAGTTCCTCCTCTGTGCAGTCAGAGTTGTCATCCTCCACAGCAAAAGTCCAGTCTATTCCTGGGAAGTGGTGGATTTTGAAAATTGAATCCTCCATTTTGCTTGGTGCTTAGGGTATTGTTGAAGTCGGCGGCAGAGATAATGAATGATATCCACTGGCTGGAAGGGACTGTGTTGAATACTGGTCTTGGGCTGTTTATTTATTAATATGTATCTATTGTTGACATTTTCCTACGTTTATTTATTTTTGAAAATCAAATCAGTATAAAATACAGATTTATTTCTTTGAAATCATGATTTTTTTCCTGAATTTATTGCCCATCAAATTAGTTTTGAACTTTATCCTTCCTAAACATAAGCATGAACATTGTGACTTAGGTAGGAAACATCATTGGATAAGTTATTGACTTGGTGAGTATGGAAGGTAGTGGGCACCTTAACTTTTAATTAATAGGTTAGATAGTAGCACTCATGAGGTGGATCAAAGAAGTGTGACAGAAGATAGCATCAATTCCATTTGGAGAAGAAAATGGTTGGAAACATGACTGCTAGGCAGGAAAAATGCTCTCATGTAAACAAGGGAATATATTAGAATATAGCATACTTGCAAACATGAGAGGCATGATTATACAAATAATGATTTTTGGGGGCACCTGCAAACTGAAAAGGTGGATTCCACATATACTTGCAAGTCCTAGGTGAGTGAGAATACTCTTCCTCTAGGAACTGTAGTAAACAAGCAGGATTATATTGACACTAAAAATAGACATATCACAAAGAAAGAAAGAGAAGTTTGTGATGGTGTATGCTTTGTTTTTAAAAGAAAATAATTGGCTTTTTCTTTGCATTAAATCTTATATGTCTAAGGAGATTTTCTTCAGATTTTTTCAGAACAGCTTAATTTTGCAGTTTGATTTTAATTACAAAATGGTCATCTGAATTTTTTACAGAAAAATACAAGAAACTCTTGTAGAAATTGGTGATAAGGAGCCCTTATTTATTGGATCACGGGAATGGATTGGAGCTATTGAACTTAGCTTTGTTTTAGACAAACTGCTTGGTGTAAGTATGGTTTTCCATTCACATCATGTCTTTTTGCTTTTAGTGAATATATTTTAATCTAGATCTTTGTACTTGATTCAGACCATCTCTTACTGCCTTCTAGTTGGAGTTGGAAAAGATATAAAGGAAAATATTAAAGTAGGTATGATGTGTATACATTATCACTAGATCCTTTTAACAATAATTAGTCACACTAGTAGTCAGAATCAATGCTTGTCCATTTTATTTTCAGAGATGAGAAAGTGTACAATCATCATGATGCTTCTACTTGATGTGGAGATGTGAGAATAGATGAGTATATTTAAGTATTATTACTAGCACAAATTCAATATAATTTAGATT
Source organism: Cryptomeria japonica (assembly GCF_030272615.1). NCBI lineage: Eukaryota > Viridiplantae > Streptophyta > Pinopsida > Cupressales > Cupressaceae > Cryptomeria > Cryptomeria japonica. The sequence continues at coordinate 793,723,635 of NC_081407.1, forward strand.
TAACCTCCGAGATTTTCTTATAGTTGAAATTCAACTGGCCATTGGAGAAATATTTCCTAGCAAAGCTAATTGTGGCATGATAGGAAAAGTGTGGGAGCAAGTCCTTTTAAACAGGGAAGAAGTTGACTTTGGAAATCAGGTTTCTATGGACAGATTTGTCCTTTAAAAGATTGCCAAACTTATATATAAAGATGATGGACTATATGATGGAGAGATTGCTCCAGAATTTTTGCCACATCGTAGAGGCCAGCCTTTCCTTTGACTATTCAAGAAAAGCAAATTAAACCTTGCATTTCCAGCTGGGCCTTAAAACACGAGCAATTTCCTTTGATGCTTCCAAAGCACTTCGAATAATTTCGTTTGCTCCCCTGAATGAGCGACTTAAGAGATGGAAGACTTCCTTTGACCATCCAAATGTGCGCATTAGGATTTGTTTATTTCCTTTTCCATGCTGAATGTGCACCTTAAGCCTTGAGGGTTAGTCATTGCTATGTCAAATCAGTGCCTTAAGGAATTGCGCTCAGCCTTTGCCCCCCAAGATGTGCACCTTAAGGAATTGTGCTCAGTCTTCGCCTCCTTAGATCCATGCCTTAAGGAAATATGTTTGATTGGGACCCACAATTTAAAGAAAGAAAAACGTTTGATTTATATGTGAATTTAGATAAACCAAGTCGGCCTTTAAGTCTTATTGCAAAACATTTAATGAGGTCGGCCTTGTGATGAGTTACCACACCCATTCAATAGCCTATAAAGGGAAGTTTGATCATTTCATTTGATCAAACTAAAACTATTTTTCATTGAAGGCAGCAATTCTTTGTTTCATACAGCGAATTCATCCTTAAGCAGGGCAATCTTAATCAAAGACAAAGCAAAGTCATTAGAGTGATCTGAATCGATCATCTTTCACAGCGAATTTGTCTTCAAGGACAGCTGTTTTAATTCTGATCAAGTATTGCCAAGGTCATCATTGCAAGCATGCACAGCGAATTCATTTTTGAAGGGCAATTTGACTAGGACTAAGGCAAAGACATTCAGGACATCAAATTGATTGCTACCTACAGCAAGCGAACTTTTGGACCAGTGAATTCTGGAAGTGAAATTATCAAATCCACATCAGCAACCTTGCAAATGTTGAGACATGGACCAGCTAGGACTCGAACCTAGGACCTTCCATACGCTGCTGAAGTGCTCTACCACTGAGCTACTGGCCCCTCTTGGACCAGTCCATCGTCGGTCCGGGTGTGGCTTATTTCCAACACCAACACCCCCCGTTAAGCCACACCTCTCGTGTGCTTGGGGCTCCTAGCCTGGACCTGGCTCTGATACCATGTTGAGACATGGACCAGCTAGGACTCGAACCTAGGACCTTCCATACCACTGAGCTCTACCACTGAGCTACTGGCCCCTCTTGGACCACTCCATCGTCAGTCCGGGTGTGGCTTATTTCCAACACCAACAGCAAACTCCAGTCATTGATCAGAAGCACATTCATTTAGAAGGGGAATTTTGTCAAGAAGCAACAAAGTAAAGTTCTCAATCTTTTTTGAAGCAATTCACAGGTCTGAAATAGGCTCATTTCAGGATGTAGACACAAAATCAGACTCAAGTTGATGAAAAATTAAGTCAAGAGGAGAAAATCAGACATAAAATCAGATGTTTCCACGATCAGAAAATTCATTTCCAGATTTAGAGACGCTAGTGGAAAGCTTGGTTAAGTACTTTTTACAATGTTTTGATTCAAGTTATGTTTGCCTCCAGGTTTGATGCAAGTGGAATGAGCATAGAAAGGAACATCAGCTCACATATAAGATCAAGGTTTCACCACATAAGCAGAGACAAGGACCCAAGGATTATATTGCAGCACTTCAAGCCTCAAGCTCGTGCAAGGTAGCTGATGGGATCATTATCACAGACTATAAAGCAAGAGTGGAAGTCATCTACATCAAGGGGAGAACAAGAAGACTCTAGGCTTGGAATGAAGGATTTCCATTGCATGAAGAAGATAAGATTGTACAGGAAAGACTTCAAGATGAATACGAGGATGGCAGCAAATGCAAAGAATATGATCAGCATGATGATATGCTAGCACACTTCCATTTCAACACTTTAGGTCTTAGGCTCATGCAAGGAAGCTATTCGAAGGAAAAGGATTTTACAAGATCACACAAGGAGTAAGATCAATGCATTCAAGGCAAGAAGAAGGATCAAGCATAAGCATCACAAGCAACACCAAGGCGAAATTCCCAAACAAGAAGATGAAAGTGAGATGATCCAGAAGAATTACTATCACACACTTGTGATGAGTTACAAGGATGAGCCAGTTGAGGTGGTGCCTAGTCATCACTTAGCAAATCATATTATTCCATGATGAGGTGTCTAGATTCAATGTACCTGATTCATCCAACAAAGAAGATAACTACTACATGGGCACAAGTTCGATGCACCTACCATCGTCTTCTATTGGTCAATTATTCAAGGACACGTGTCCCATAAAATTTAATTTTATCATTGGTCAAGCATTAAATGCTTTGCAATGGGAGTAACAAACCCTAATTAGGGTTTCTGTTGACGGGAATAATCATTATGTTATGTTGTTATATTATGTTGTGTTGTCGTCGGTAATAATGAGTTACGGCGGTCAGTCAGTTAGCCGACGGGTAGGTAGTTGGAGTCGCGACGGTTGTGTCGCACCCCTTCGGGTATTATATATGGTGTACCTTTTCTTCGAAGTAGGATCATGATAGTCGTGTCAAATGTAATGTTATAAGCACTTGTTGTACATGGACTGTTGAATTAATATAGAGGCTGGTTATTTAATATATTTCCATTATGTTCTGTGCATTTACGTTGTGCATTTAACCGTTTGCCCGAGAGGGCAAACATTTGGCGCCATTGCCTAGACGAACTCGGGAACGGAAGACACGGATGGCGCACAGACACAATGGGCCTACCCGTTGGTGAAGTAAACCCGGAGGCCGACGACGCGCGGACAGAACTTTACACAGGAGAAGACACGGCAACGCGAGAATTTTCAATTTTGCTCCAAGTAGCCATTCAGACCTACGTTAGACGAGAGACGGCGGAGGCAGAAATCCCACCAAGTGCCGTGTGGACAGCGCTGGAGGTTAGCCCGGCAGTAAACCGGTTGATGAACCACCTCCCCGGTTGCTTGCACAGGCATCGCTGGCACAACAAGCCCGCCTAGAGGAGATTGCCTAGGAAGAGCGACGACAACAAATCCTGCAACGCTACAAAGAGAACAACTGACAGGTAACGGAATGAGATGGCGCCAGGCCAGGAGGAAATTGAACCTTGTAATAATCCCGACACACTGCTGATATAAATTGTGGCCAAAAGGAAAAATAAAAATAAAAATAATAAAAGTTATTTTGTGTACATGGCGTGTGTTTGATGTGTATGGAAGTGACTTATGCCCAATAGACTAAATAAGGATAAAAATAAAAAGATACAGAGTGACGAATGGGAAGTGGCACAAACCGCGTTGAATCTCAGACAGCAGATAGAACGAAGGCGTAGGCTAAGGCAGCTTGCCGAGGGACGACTGGCCGAGGGGTTGCCCGAAGGGAACCCAGGAGGTGTCACGAAGGTTGCGGAGGCAGAGATAGACGGAGAGAACTACACTGTCTACACTGTTGTAGGGCTGCCAGAAGGAGTCACGGAGGGTGCCGAAGGAGAACTCTACAGTTCGCCAGAATACCACCGTAGGGTAAGAATCCGCGAAGAGTTGGTGGAACAAACAAGGCGAAGTCTAAACCTGATCGACGCTACCAGAGACTTGCTAAAGAATTTGTCCATTTCAGAGGACAACCGGAGGGAGACAACGGAAGGTGACGGTACGACCGAAGGTGCCGAGGGAGCACAAGGGTACCGTACGGGAGGCAATTTGTTTGGTTCGGTGTCAGCAACTTTTTCCGGAGGACCCACGAGTGGAGGTTCAGTTGCAGGAGGCGGAGGATCGCCAGGTACAAGCACACAAGGAATTAGAGGAGCGAGACCCAGCGGTGGGATGGCGAGTAAACAAAAATTGCCAAAGTTCACAGGGGAGGGCAAGGAAGACCCCTTACGGCACTGCCGTACATGTGAAACCATTTGGTTTGCCAACGGAGTAACAGACTAGGATGACTGGGTACAGCAGTTCCCAGCCACGTTACGAGGAGTTGCCATAGATTGGTACTCCGATGTGGACAAGCAAAAAGTGGCCACGTGGGCCAATCTACAGAAGGAATTCACGGGGGAGTTTCGGTTGCTCCGTGATGACAATGAAATTGTAACGGAGATATACAGTACCAAACAAGGTACCAGGGAGACAGTACGGGCATACAGTTGGAGGCTGAAAGAACTCTTAGGTAAAATGGAAAGCCAACCCGCAGATGGATTGAAGAAACGATGGTTCGTTGAAGGGTTGAAATCCTCCCTACGGAGGAAGATGAAAATTGTACCCCCGACGTCATATGATGACGCTTATAATAGGGTGATGGACCTGGAGAGCGAACACAAAACATCAAAGAAGAAGAAAAGTAATAAATCGTCATCCGAGGACGATGACTCTTCACGGGAAAGCAGCAGCGACGACGAGGTTGGCAAACGGGTGCAAGCGCTCCAGAAAGACATGGAGCGAATGAGAAAGGAATTCAAAATAATGAAAAGCACTGGTCGGAACGAAGGGGACATATGGTGCACTGAGTGCAAAGAGGAAGGGCACACAAAGGGTACTTGCCAAAAGAAGGCATTCTGTGAAATTTGCCAAGTGATGGGACACTCCACCAAGGAGTGCCCATACAACATGAAAACTCGAAGTACGCAAATGAACCAGGTGCTGTTCACGGAGCAGGCCACAACATCCGCACCAGCGGGTACTGGTCAACATACTAACACAACGACATCATCTGGAGGATACCGGGACAACAGACGCGGCAGCGGAAGGAATAGCAACAATACCAATAACGGAAGCCGTATCCAGTATGATGCCAAGGGTCGGCCAATTATCCAATGTAGGGCCTGTAATCAGTGGGGGCACTTTGCCCGTGATTGCACGAAGGAAGCCACCCCTCAGCACCTCTGCCGTTGGTGTGGGCCAGGCGACCATGAGGACGCAAATTGCTCGCAGGCAGGGGTTAATCTCCTCAACATTGAGCAGGCTAAGAAGACTGGTGAGAAAGAAGTACTGGCGATCACCCACGCCCAAACAAAAAAAGCCACTTATCCCGACCCCCGTACGGAGAAGGAGAGATTACGGGAGGCAAAGGCCAATATTGAACGTGAGATGACGACCGAACGACGGGACAACGAGGTGGCGAGTACATCATCCCGTACGGAAGCGGAAAATAACATCATTGGGCAAATCTTGCAGATGGAGGTGCCAATAAAGGTAAAAGACCTTCTAGACTCTATGCCACAATTGAGGACTGCCATCCTCACCAATGTGCAAAGCACCGCAGCGTCGAGTGCACCACAGGTACGGGTTCTCGCCACCGCATCGTCGAGTGCACCACAGGTACGGGTTCCCGCCACCGCATCGTCGAGTGCACCACAGGTACGGGTTCCCGCCACCGCATCGTCGAGTGCACCACAGGTAGGGGTTCCCGCCACCGCTTCGAAGAGTACACCACAGGTGGAGGTTTCCGTCAGCCCTTCGACTGACCCGATGGTACTAGCCTTGAGCAGTGGTAGACACCTAGCTGTGGTAGAAATGGGTATCCGTGGGACCATTCTGAAGGACACCATTGTGGACGGGGGATCTGGGGTGAATGTACTACCAGAAGAAACATGGAAGTGGCTGGGGAAGCCCACCCTGTGGCCACCCACATTCAACCTGGTGGGAGCGGACCAACACGGCATTAAGCCACTCGGCTTGTTGATGGCCCAGCAAGTGACAATTGGTACGCAACCATTCTTGTTAGATTTCGTGGTTATTCCCTCAAAGAAGAAAGGCTATGACGCCATCCTGGGGAGAGCGTGGTTGATCAACGCGAGGGTAAACCACAACTGGAAGAAAAATACACTTTCCATGGAGAAGGGAGGGCGGAAATATACCATTGACCTACACACCCAAGATGTTGGCGAAGAACTTGCCTCTTCGGACTCGAACTCAGAGGACTCTAATAAAGGGGAAGGGCGTCCCGATGAAAGAAAGGGCAAGAACGCGATGGAGCCGAACAGTGAAGGGGTGCTCGAATTGGAGGGATGTTCTGAAGATGAGGTATGCTCACTTAACGGGCTCTTCCACTGGCAAATGGAGGATTACAAAATGTTCCAAAGCTACAGGCTCGAAGTAGAGGAACCAGAGCAACCAACAGAGGTGTACCTGCCGGAATACAGAGAATATTGGAAGGGAGACGCCCCAAACCCTGGCGACGTAAATAATCCGAAGAGTGTTGGCAACGATTGGAACCCTGTATGGAAGACCGCAGTCTTCAAAATCTTTATTATTCTTCTTCTTCTTATGTACGGGAAGGAGATCGTGGTCCCTGTAGAATTTGTGGTTCCAGGTCTTCCGATGGCCATTGAAAATAGACTTGCCACCAACGGGTAAAAATTGAAACCCTACCACGCGAAGCGCGCAGGGGACCCGAGAGGACGGACGGACACCCGAGAGCCCGGAGGGGGACCCGAGAGGATGGAAGGGGACCTAAGAGGCCAGGCAGGCGACTCGAGAGGCACGGGACAAAAGCAGGAGACTTTTGGGCGAGGAAAACCGAGAAGGATGAAGAGCGATCCCAGAGACAGGGGACTCGAGCCGAAGACTCTCTAGACAACTTTAAGAAAAAAAAAAATAAAAAAAATTGTGAAGAAAAAACACCACCGTACGGGGCCGTACGACAAATGACTGTACGGTTGGAAGAAAAAATTTGAAAAAAATCGCATGGTCGTACGACAGCGACCGTATGGTAAAAAAAAGGGGGAAAATGGCCACCGTACGGTGGGACAAAGGTGACACCACCAAGGTGAGACCACCGTGCGGTGGACAGTGACACCACCGTGCGGTGGAATCACCGACGGTGACACCACCGTGCGGTGGAACCACCGACGGTGGCACCACCGTGCGGTGGAATCACCGACGGTGACACCATCGTGCGGCGGTCACACCGTGCGGTGGGAGCCACCAAAGGTTGTTGCCGTGACATGAATCAACCGCACACCGCACCGACCACCGCACACCCCGACCACCGCACAACACCGAACACCGCCGCACAGCAAGGGATAAAGGAGGAGGAAGACGCACCGCACGGCCCGACCACGCACTGCACGACCCGATCAACACGCACAGCAAGGGTTAGCAAAAGGAAAAAGAAAAAAAGAGACCAAGCCCGCACAATCCACACAGCCACGTAAGGGCAAAACGACCGCCACAGGTAGACCAAGCAGCCGCACAATTGGAGGTGCCAGTGCTGTTGCTGACCGGAGGTGTGGGCACGGGAAGGTGGCCGCACGATCGGAGGTGCCAGTGCTGTTGTTGACCGTACAGGAAGGTTGTATGGCCGGGGTGCCATCGGGGACATTACAGTGCCAACAACAAAAAACAAAAACAAAAAAAAACGACGACGACGGATTGAAAATTGATTCGATGACATTTGGAGCCTAGACACTGAAAATATTGGAGTGTAGAAGAAGGTTTTTGACATCATAAAATATCACTGAAATGCTGTGCGCCATGGACTTTCGTATGGTTCTGAAGGTTGTAAATTGGTGTTGGCGCTGCCCCAGGACCCCGCGAGGGGTGCTGCCCCTCGACCTCGCTGGGGCGCTGCCCCAGACCCTGCGAGGGGCACTGCCCCTCGACCCCGCTGGGGCGCTGCCCCAGACCGTGCGAGGGGCGCTGCCCCTCGACCTCGCTGGGGGTGTTGCCCCTAGACCCCCAGTTTATTTTGAGCTACAGAAGACCACGGGAAGTGTTGTGGTTATCCGTATTGTGAGAAAGAAGCCCGCAACTAAGCATTGGCAGGGAAGCCATAAGCCGTAGAGGGAGACGGATTTGGAGGTTGGGAACAAACAGAGTTCGAGGGAAGACATTGCAGGTCCGCGCAGTTGTATGACACCAGGGAGTTATTCAGTTCAGTTTTTAGCCTTTGGGGAGTGTGATGGAGGATTTGAGGTGTCTCCTAGCATTTGTGCCAGCGGATTGTGGCCACCTCCAGGCATGACTGGTACGCTTTGAGGAACTCGGAGTATGTCTCGGCTGGACGTGAGGTTGCTGTGGTGGATGCACAGAGGGCTCGGGAGGAGCTGACCACCAGGTTGGAGGCAATAGTCGTCTGAGACTTAGTTCAGCGTACCCAGGAGTTGGATGCTGAGAGAGCAACACGGATGGCTATCGAGGACAAATTGGCTAGGGAGACAATATCATTTGAGTAGCAGTATCATTTGGGTTAGGCATAGGAGGACTGTGATGGCAAAGGAAGCAATATTGGTGAATTCTGCACTTGAGCATCGGATGGTAGCAGAAAAGGGTTTTCAGGCGAGGACGCAGCAAGTGTATAAGATCCGGGCCCGACTGCCGTTAGTAGTTCCTGCCGTTCATCTCTATTTTTGTATTAAGTTGTCGGAGTCGACTTCTTTTCTTGGGGGGGATGATGTTGACGGGAATAATCATTATGTTATGTTGTTATATTATGTTGTGTTGTCGTCGGTAATAATGAGTTACGACAGTCAGTTAGTTAGCCGACAGGTAGGTAGTTGGAGTCGCGACGGTTGTGTCGCACCCCTTCGGGTATTATATATGGTGTACCTTTTCTTCGAAGTAGGATCATGATAGTCGTGTCAAATGTAATGTTATAAGCACTTGTTGTACATGGACTGTTGAATTAATATAGAGGCTGGTTATTTAATATATTTCCATTATGTTCTGTGCATTTACGTTCTGCATTTAACCGTTTACCCGAGAGGGCAAACAGTTTCTATCTTTTGATATTGGCCATTGATTGTGAATCAATATGAGCCACTCAATTGTAATGAGAGCACTATATAAGGCTCCACTCTTTCAATTGTAAAGGTTGATAAGGAATAGATAGCAGATAGCAAGTAGTTAGAGTAGAGTAGGAAGAGATGCCAAAGATTGTTGCCAAGACATTGTTGTAAGAAGCATATCAATTTCATTGAAGATATGGTGGATTCTATGTGTTGATTCAACAATTTGCATGGTCTCTACTTCTCAATTTGATTTCATGTTGTTTAGATGAATAGAAGAACTTTGTGTATGATCAATGGTGAAATTCGTACATCCATACTACTAACACCTTGCCTATGGTTAAGTGCCTTGCGTAGTGAATGGGATCTATCTTAGGCAAGCTTAACTTCAATTATCGCTTCATCATTGATATGCTTCACCTTGAAGGTATCTATGCTTGTGGTGGTGATTTGAAAATCATAAAGCTATCCCTAGAAGATCGCACTAGCCTTGTGGAGATGTTCACTGCATGTCAAAGCAAAGCTTAGTTGAATTTCATCAAAGATTGTCCATTGCTCTTTGTTGACGTGTCTAAAGTCGCATCGCTGCAAACTCCATCCGGCCAACGCAGAATAGAATGTACTCGCTGAGTATCCTATCCTCTCTTGAGATAAGGAAATCCCTAATGCTAGTTTTGTTGATCAAAGGGGACGACCTGAAGGTTTTGATTGTCAGGTCTTGACTGCGGAATTACTCAGTGATTGATGTTATTTGCTGGGAACACAAGGGGACTTACGATTGCAACAAGGTGGTCTGTTGTGATTCTCAGACTACGAAATAAAATCAAAAGGGAAGGGATAGGAGATCTAAAACTAACAACATGGGTATGCAGGTAGACGGATTCAACATAACCAATTCCTGCTTGGCTAGAATAGCTCACAACCTTGCAGGAACGGTGCAATCTTCAAGGGGACTTGGAAGATTTTCAGACTGCAAACGCACGGCTAAGCACCCAATTCTGGTGTAGCTCAGACGGACACCTGCAATTGAACTAAGCACAATCAAAGGCTCAGGTTAACCATACAAAAGGATACACAATCAATATATCCTCAATGGTATGAGCCTGAATCTATCAAATACCTGCACACCTAGAACAAAAAGATCTATCTAAAATGCTGAAAGAAACCATGCAAATAGGATGAAAACAAGACAATAAACACCAAATCAATGTCTATATATTGATTTCAGCTGCCTATTACAACAATTTCTGCAACACCTATATGCTACTGCTAAGATCTAACCTGTTCTACCTTCTAAAATCTAACTACAAAATTCTAACCAACTGCCTGACTATCCAACAAAAATCTCTAACCCTTTACAAAAGAAAGGCCTCTACCTTTTATAGTTTTTACAATATTGAATCAGAGGCTAGGATGGACTGCATCCAAGGGTCCTGATCTGCCTTCTTGAAGCTGGCAGCTTTAACCTATGCCCAATCAATTCTCAGTTATCCAACCAACCATAATTCCAACTACCTGCCACTATTTGGCTTTAATTCGGTCAATCCGGTTGTTGGACATAACTGTCCACAAAAATATCTTGCACGGGACCCATAGGCAGTTTTACAATAAATAGTTTCAGTTTACAGAAATTGAGCTTCTGGAATTAAATCCAATTGTGCGCTTTTCCTGAGAACGCATGGTTGTTGCATTCGAAGTGTTCTTCGGTCTTTGGTTCCGGTGGTGGACTTTAACTTGTTGCCCCGGTGGCACACTTTGAAAGATCCCTGATAGATCTTTGCTGTTAACCTGCTGTAATTTTTTTATTTTTAATTTTGTTTTCCTGTTTATTTAAGTTTTTCTTACAGAACTAGACAGAAGTGCAGAAAGGGTTGTTTGTTTTTGTGTTTTTGATTGTTTAATAGCATAGGAAGGAATAGATAACAGCAAATATGAAGCAATACTGAAATAAATGAGGTATACAGCAAAAGTCAGAATTATTGCAAATCGTACCAGGCAGATTTGTCTGAATTACAAAGCCAAACAATGAATCCAATGTATTTCCCAAGCTCTCATACAAATTCAAAGTCAAACTGGAAGATGAAGAATGTTCTCCAACCCCACATACAGTGGAAGTGAATACAAGCAATACCCTATACACCACGTGGTGTATTTGCTGCAAATGGCATTCCTCCAGCTGCAATGAACCACGTCTCCACTGGAAAGATGGTAGGCCATGCTGAAACCCTACTGAGAATTGATGCCTTTGTCCTTAATCACCACACACAATGCCTTATAAGTCCGGTGCCAAAGATTGCTGAGGGCTACGTCCCAGCCAATCCTAATCCTGGGGTTTGCATCCCAGTCTAGAAATCGCTCTCCAGAGCAAATTCATACAAGTTGTCAAATATGCAAAAGATGATGATAGAATGAAGCTCCTATCCCCTTATAACCCCTCTCAATTGCAAATCGAACCCTAATTGTCTCCAAGTGGCATGGTCTAGTGGAAATGTTATAATTTCTTATTTTAAAGTGGTCATGTTACTAGAAAATGACCTTTTTCCTCATAGACAGAAATCCGCTCACTGAATTGCCCTGAGACCAAAGAGAAAGATTTAAAGAATTTCAAGATCTTTCCAACGAGCTATCACACAATAGGGTGCGCATCCAGATGAGGCCAAAAATCCCCTTATTACTCCAAAATGGCTAACAACTTAGCCTTATTTAATTATTAAACGCTAACTTAGGAAATATTAAAAATATAACCCAAATAGCCATAAAATGCCCAACTGACATTACAAACCCTAAAATCATCCTGTCACCTGTCTGTGACTGAAGTCGGAAATCAAGGATTCACTGGTAGTCTCATCCCTAAAATCTAGGGATGCTCCTAAAATTTAGGAAACAAGCCCAATCTCTCTGAAACTGAACCCAAAGAGGCATCTCATGGAGACCCAACCTTGGGCATGATCAAACCTCCTAAAAAGTAGGAACTGCCTCCCAAAAACAAGGAATGTCTCCCAACTGATCAATAACTGCTAGAATACCAAGTCTCCAACACTGAATAACCATACCGGGTCTCTGTCCAACCCTGTCAGCCTACAAGACCCCATAATAAGCTGACTCACATGTCTCTGCTAGACTGAGCTAGAGTGGGGACATGACACACTTCCCAATGGTCGGTTGCTCTCGTGTTCCTGCAGTGTGTTCTTCAGCGTTCAGTGCCTGGCTCCTTGACGTTTCAAGCTTTCTCTTGGTTCTTCGATGACGTCCTGTGACCTACGACCTGCGAACAACAATTTCATTTTAATAAATCAATTTGAAAAATTAAATAATTTAACTTAACAAATATTAAATTTCTAAATGCCTGGCTTAGTCTCGGTGAAGCTCTTTGTGAGATGTATCTTGAAACCCGATCTGTAATTTGCTCTCTTGAACGAAATTCAAGCGAATCAAACCTTTGAGAAATTTTGTTTTATTTGAGTGTTAATGCCAAACTTAGCCTTTCGGGCCATTTGGAAGCCTTTTGCGAGATTATCATCTTGGCCATGAAGTGATATGAGCGAACTTTGTTTTAGGTTGAACGTTGTTAGGCAAACTTCGGGCCTTTGGGGGGCGATTGCAAGGTTTATATACTTCGCGTTTTTACCTCCAGTTGAATTTCGGCTTTTTCAACCCTTTTTCAAACTTTATATTTCACGATTTCCACTAGTGTCAAACTTCAGGGAAATAGATGGTTTTTCAAACCATGTGTGAACTCTTATTACTTCGCGATTTACCTTCTTCATGCAAACTTCGGCGTTTTTACACTTCGTGCAAACTTTATAAATTTTGCAATTTACCCTTGTAATGCGAATTTCGGGAATTTTAGACTTCTTGCAAAGTTTATGACAAATTTTGAGGCTTTAGGGGCGATTTCAAACTTCTGCGATTTAATACCTTTTTTGCGAATTTCAGAGAATGAGGGGGTTTTCTACTTTACCGAACTTCGGCGTTTTGGAGTAATTGCAAGGTTTTAGAACTCTATATTTTGTGCAGTTATGCCAAACTTCGGGATTTTGGATGGTTTTTCAAACTTCAAAAAAAAAATCGCCCTTTTGGCTTTGTTGAAACTTTGGCAATTTTAACACTTATGCAAACTTCGGCGAATGAAAGACTTTTTGAAACTCCAAACATTGCGATTTTGCCTTTCCACACATCGCGAACTTCAGAGGTTTTGCGTCCCTCTGCAAACTTTACAAAACTTCGCGATTTACCCTCTAGATCGCGAATTTCGGCGATCTCAACCACTTTGCAAACTTTAAAAATTTCGCCCTCTTCATGTATCGAGAACTTCGGCGATTTTGGCTCTTTTTAAACTTTATAAAATCGCGACTTTCCCCTAGGTTATGATCTTCGGGTTTTTAGGATGGTTTGCAGACTTTAACTTTTAGCACTTTACGCTTCAATTCGCGAACTTCGGCGAAATAGAGTCCTTTGAAAACTTTGGGGGTTTAGAGCATTTTGCAAGCTCGGCCCGGGAGGTCATTTTGCAAGTTTCGGGTGGATTGGGGGTTTCGTGAGTTTTAGGAAAGCCTTGAATGATTTGATTTTTAGCCATAGCAAACTCGGGTGATTTGGCTATGAGGTATGAAAGGTATTTGCAGAAGCATCCATTTCTCCCGCACAGGCAGACAAATAAAAAAGGGGGTCCCTTGAACTAGGGGTGTGTGCGAGCACACGCTTACATTCCTAGGAGCTAGATTAGATCTCTCTCAACCCCTATCCTTTTTCCTTTTTTTTTTCAATCAAGTAATCTTTCATGTTCCAGCGACATTCAAAGCATTTAAGCATTCAACGTAAGTCCCCTTGTGATTCCACCAATATCACATCAAACAACTAAGTCTATCCAAGAGCACGTCAAGACCTGACATTTGAGAACCTTGGAGTCGTCCCACTTGATCACACAGCTTAGCATTTGGGAGTCTTTGTTCAAGAAAGGATAGAATACTAAGTATTTTATTTTGTGCTGCATAGTGCGTAAAAACACCATCAACAATGCCTGTGTAGCTAATTGGATGTTCCATGAGTGCATGTCATAGGCCTGTATGCACAAACTCATGTTTATATTTACCCTTGGCTTAGGTCATCCACATCTTGGGTGCAAATGCTACCCTGGCTTTATAGCAGATATGGTGTATTGATGTGCACAAGCATAAGTGACACCTACATGGGTGCACTTGGTTGGTTGATTTGCACAATATAATACATGAGCGCTTAGTAGAGGGGCCCTTGCATAGTGGATTCTAAGAGTTGATATGCATAACTTTAGTGCTGGTCGGATTACAAGGGTAGGTGTGCATAAGATGTCATAAGCTGCCCTGGGGACAACTTACAAGAGTTTGAGATGGAGCGCATATACAGTAGGTGTATGCACAAGCTTAGACTTAAAACATTTTCATTCTCCCTCTTGAAGCGCATTTGAACCCCCATTTTGCACTTGCGGGTTTGAGATACTTATCTGCACAAAGATAGATAGGTACAAGCTAGAGGTCTTGATGCACAAGACCCTAGAGAGCGTTTGAGGGCTTTGGCTGCACAAACTTTGTATAAGCGCATCTTGGGGAGAGCCTTGCATAACACCAAGAGAGCAGGTTTGAGAGTTAGATTGCATAAACTAAGGAGCACATTGAGACTATAGCCTTGCACAAGTCAGCTATATGGCAGAATTTAAGGGTTCTTATGCATAAGGCAAAATGGGCTTAGAGTGTTGCAATGCACAACTTTGGAAAGGCTTGAGGTTGTGTTACAAAAGGGGGGGTTTACCAAGACTTGGGCAAATTTTATGATGTATTTCTTTACTTGTCTTGAGTGCATTTCAACTCGTATGTTGCATGGTGGGTTTGAAGCATGCCCTTCCGTAAGAAGCGATGAGTGCACCATGCATCTTAATTTAGACAAAAACTAGGGCAGAATTTGAAGTCCTACATGCACAAAGAGGAGGGTGAGTGCATTCAAGGGTTGAGTTGCACAATGCTTAAGGCGGGTTTGGGGTAAGGTCTTTGCATTGGATGACCTTGTTTGCACAAAATGATGTTAGAGCAGATCTCAAGTGTGCTCTTGCACAACGAAGGTGATTCCACTTACCTCTTGAGCACATATGAGATGCATATAAGCATTACATTGATTTGACCTTGGACCCTAAGATCCTTGACATAGGCTCATCCTTAAGCGCAAATGACAGGTAGTCCCACAACTTGAGGAGCGCATGGAGAGGGGGACCTTGTACAACTTGACAGCCCTAGGAGTGCAAACAAAGGGTTGGAATGCAAGGGATAATAGCATGAGCGCATAATTGAACCACGATTGCACAAGATAGAACAATGCCAATGAAGGAAATACTTGCACACACCAAAGATGAGTACATTTAGATCCCTTGCTTGCATAATCTTATACATGCTCAAGAGGGTTTAATCCTTAGTCAAATTTTGGTCCGATTCTACCCGTCTAGGTCTTGCAATATGATTTTCAAAATTCATGACCCTAAGGCACTATGCTTGCAGTTCGGAACAGAACTACAAGCCATCTTATTACTCCATACTCTTTAGTCTACTCATAACAACATTTTGCAACCCTTTCAACATTGACAACATTAATGACCTAGCAACTTAGCAACATAGCAACATCCACAACACTCAACCGTGGACCAACAAAGAAACCTCTTGTCATAAGTAAAGGCTAACAATTGCAAGATTACTGCCATGCTGAGAATAGCAAACTAGGACACCGAAGAGAAGCAAAAAGTGAGGGTCCCCATTTGTAATGGGGTGATGTGTGAAAACATCACAACAACTAGTGGCTATTCGAATAAATGTTCTTGAATATTTCAAAGATAAAGACTCAATCCACACCTAGAACCTCCGGAAAATCCAACACAACCTATCAAGTAGCTAGGAAACATACTCAAAAGGGAAGAAGAATCCCAAATTGGATCAAGACTCCTAGACTTTGATTACCCAAGTGTGTGCAAATGTATACATTCCAACTCATAAGAACATTGTGACTCTTAGAATCCACCTTGATGAGCTACATGCGTGGTCCTAACTTCAAAAGCCTCTTGGATAGAGCCTTGCTGGCAGTGAGCGTCCATAGGCTTGACGAGGTTACTGCTATAATCTCGTGAATATTGCTCCATTGCTAGTTGGGTGTCCATAGTCTTGATGGAGTTATTCGCATGTTCTTGAACTCAAATACTTTGATATATCATTTCATTCCATCATTTTTTTCTTTTTGATTTTTCTAATTTTTCTTTCTTTTCATTTGATACTACTTTTTTTTGACATATTTTTGGATTTTGGTTCATAAGCAATGAAGCTTACATGGGTTTGAGAAGTATAGTGTCGCTGAAGCAGGATTTAAGATTTTTCACTAGTAATGACTTCACCTAATAAACCACAATGACTTAGAGCAATTCATTATGTAAATATATAGTAATAAAAAAATTTCAGTATCAAGACACAATAGGTGATTATTTTTCGAGTCAAGTACAAATCCTAACCAAATGATAAAATCGGAGAACAACCTCGGATTCTAAAGAACCTCATCAATAATTAACTAGGAAATGGACTGAACGTAAGATTGGAATTGTGCCAGCGTATGCGAAAACAACATAACGCCTTTTTCACAAGTAAAGTTCCCACTTGAGAAACTAAACTAAGGCAAACCGACTAACACTAAGGCAAACTAAACTAAAGAAAACAAACACCTGAAAACTAAACTAAACTAGAGCCACTTAACAATCTTGACCCAACTGACTCAAGGCAAACTAACAACTTGGCTCAACAAAACATCTAACCTGAAAACACACAAAAAAGAAAACCTACTCTAAGTGATATACAAGATCCTTGGAATGGACAAGACTCAAGATATATACATGATTTGATGCGATTTCTCAAAATGTACAACAAGAGCATGGAAAAAGTGATGGTTCGAAGTTGTGCAAACTCATCCTTAAAGTTGGAGAAGCAAGCTCACACAATGCATCCCTCATGCTCAAGTAACACTTCATGCAAGATTATCAGCTGTGGGAATTCATCTGGTCCATGGACTATCCAAAGGCAAGTTGTCCTTCCTAAACCCCCATAATCAAATTTATAACCTTGAAAATGTAAAGTAGGGAAAGAAACAACTTGACATGCTTCATCTTCAAATGGAGATCCTTGCATGCTATTCCCCAATGCATCGTATGGAAAGTGATTCTTAGCAACTTGAGGAGGTTGCTATTTGTGGTTTATCATCCCATGGGCATCCAAAACATGAAAATCGAAATCATCCTCATTAGTGATCATATGGTGGTGAAAATTAATTTCAAATGGAAATCTTAGATTGTAAGCATGGAACATTTCACCTATTAGTTCCTCTTGAATCTTTAGCAAATGACCTAGCACCAATTCAAATTGCTCTTCATACTTGGCTTCCATGGTAACAATAGGTTCCCTATTTTGCTTAAACCATGCCTCCTTGTGTAGCTTTATAAGCATATCCTAAAAAATTAGAGTCTCCTTGATGAGTTTATCTTCAAATTTTTTCCCAGTTTGCTCTTGGTATACAATCTCAAGTGGTAGCAGCCCTTCAAATTGCTCATCATTCTTTGGCTGTATCAACATGTTCATATGATCATCTTCCTCAATGGAGCTTCAAATTTCTTCCTTCCGGACAACTTGTAATTCTTCATTTAATTCTTGTTGTTGTAACGATGAATGCTTACCAAAGATGTCTTCCTCTTGAATAGGTGGTGACTCACTTCCTTGTTCTTTGATTAGTAAAGCATCAAGTGAATGAGAACCCTTCAACTCACTTGTGACCTCTGTTACGTTCTCCTTCGTGATACCTTGACGATGCTCCTCACAAGTATCCATAATTGTAAAACCTCATGCCTTGATGCTTCCATACATTGATCTTCGTTTGGAACCATCTTGTTTTCTTGGATATCTTCAATTATTTCGCACACTTCCTTGGGTGCAAGGTATGCAAAGTCCATTGCTACGCATTGATCGTTATGCTCAATTGTGCTATCTTCGTGCAACTCATGTCCTTCACCTTTGGATGATGTTGTATGATGCTCATCTTTTGTTCTTCTATACTCTTCAGCTGCAAGATACGCACTCCACATTCTATCTGTGATGCATTTCTGTATACTGTCACAATTCCTACATTTCTATACTGTTATGCACTGAATGCACACACAACCCTCAGGGGGAAAACATCTGGTGCCGTTGCCAAATTAAACCTGGAATGACGGGTACATACTACATGGCACGACGATAATGGGGTAACCAGTGAGTGAGGGGACAAGTAGCAATCCCGAGGAAGAGTCGACGGAGTTGTTCGAACGAGAGAGAGCATTGACAAGGGATTTCACTTGCATTTCACTTGCATCCTATAGGCACATATCGAAACTTACGTATGGAGGGAGACCACGACCGAGGACGTCCTTGAGAGTGCAGTGTGGAGTACCCTTGGCGTAAGTCCGGCCGTAAACCGGTTGATGAACAACTTGCCTAGCTTGTTGGCACAGGCATTCCTTGCTCTCTAAACTCACCGAGAAGAAACAAACTGCGAGACCCGTGAGCAACAAATTTCGCAGCAATTTGAAGAAAGGAGTCGACGAGAGGAGGAACATGACGAAAGCCGTTGACGAACCTTCAACCCCAAGACAATAAGGAATTGATGCTTGTGACACTGAACTAGGATAGAAACCGTGTGCCAAAGGAAGGGACAGGAAGAAGACGCGCACGAGGCATCCGTGGGGACGCTGAGGTTAGAACAACAAGTAGAACGTCAACGACGAGTGAAGAAACTTGTTGAAGAAAGCGCAATTGGGATGATGGCCCGGGTGTTGAGGGCCAAGTTTCCGTACTAATAAAAACCACCAGAAAGCGGTTGGGGGACCTTTCCCTGACATTGGAAGAGATTGGTGACGGGAGTACGGTAGAGCCGTACATGCCATACAGAGGTATCGAGACCAGGAGGGAAGAGGAGACAAAGACGGAGAACAGAGAGGTAGAGGATAATAGTGCGACCGAAGGTGTCGGGAGGACACAAGGTCATGGTAGTAGGAGCAATCTGTTTGGTTCAGGCTCATCACACCCTAGTAGTCAGAGTAACTTGGTGGGACCCAACGTACCAAATCTCGGCGGAGTACCTTCTGGAGGACCAGTGTCTGGAGGGTCGAGTTCGAGTTTCGGAGGGCAGACTGGGCCGCCGCCAAGGAGCTTGATGGCGAATCGGCAAAAATTTCCTAAGCTCAATGGAGACGGGAAAGAAGACTCGGTACGACATTTTTGTACGTGTGAAACAATCTGGTCGGCCAATGGCATGACCGACAAGGCGGAATGGGTGGTGCAATTCCATGCCACCCTACGAGGGGTAGCCATTGACTGGTACTCCGATGCTGATAAAACTAAGCTGGCAACTTGGGACGAATTACATAGAGCTCTCGAAACAAAGTTTCGACTTCTCAGAGACGACAATGAAATTGTGGCGGAAGTCTTGAGTACCAAGCAAGGGAAAAACGAGACCGTCCGAGTGTATAGTCGGCGCCTGATGGGAATCGTTGGAAAAATGGACAACTAGCCTGGTGATGGATTAAAGAAAAGGTGGTTTGTGGAGGGTTTGAAATCGTCGCTCAATTGGAAAATGAAAATTGTACCACCCATCTCCTACAAAGATGCCTATAACCGGGCAATGGACCTGGAAAGTGAAGGCAAGACATCCAGGAAGAAGAAAGACATCCTTTGGGGAGGAGGACTCCTCTGAGGGAAGTAGCAGCAACGAGGGGTCGAGCAAGAAGGTGCAAGCCCTCCAGAAGGACATGCATCGCATGATGAAGGAATTCAAAAGTATGAAGGGAAGCACCGGTAAGAGTGAGGAAGTGTGGTGTGCGGAGTGTAAGGAGGAAGGTCATACAAAAGGCACCTGTCCTAAAAAAGCCTTTTGCGACGTTTGCTAAGTGTTGGGACACTCCACCAAAGAATGTCCCTACAACATGAAGACACGAGGGAATCAAGTGCTCTTCACCTAGGAGCAGCCGTCACCCTCCGTTACAGCGGGCACATCCTAGCCTCAAGCCAACACCATGACATCATTTAGCAGTTACAAAGTAACCAAAGGAGAGGGAAAGGCAACAATAATAATAACAATAACCGGAGTCGAATGTAGTATGATGCCAAAGGATGACCGATGATTCACTGTGGGGCCTGCAACCAGTGGGGACACTTTGCGCGGGATTGCCAGAAAGAGGAAACACCGCAAAACTTGTGCAGATGGTGTGGTCCTGGAGACCACGACGACACAAATTGCCCCAATCTAGGGGTTAATCTTCTCAATATTGAGAAAATCGGCGATGATAAAGAAGTGCTGGCAATCACCTGTGTTTAGGCCAAGAAGGCCACTTATCCTGACCCCCGTACAGAGAAGGAGAGGTTACGGGAGGCAAAGGCTGACGTTGAGCAGTAGATGAGGACAAAACGACGGAAAAATGCAGGGATGGTGAGTACCTCATCCCGTACTGAAGCAGAAAAGAACATTATTGGGCAAGTCTTGTAGATGGAGGTGCCGATAAGGGTGGAGGACCTTCTGGACATAATGCCAGAGTTGGGGATTGCCATTCTCAGTATCGTACAAAGCACCGCACAGACACCTTCAGGTGTGACCTAGACGGAAGTCCCGGTCAGCCCTTCGGCTGATCCAATTGTTTTGGCCTTAAATAGTGGTCGACATCCTACTGTAGTGGAAATGGGAATCCTCGGGGCTATCCTCAAGGACACCATCGTGGATGGAGGATCTGGGGTGAATGTGCTGTCGGAGGATACATGGAAGAAGCTTGGGAAGCCGACACTATGGCCATCCACATTCAATTTGGTCGAGCAGACCAACACGGTATCAAGCCACTCGGCACCCTGATGGCCCAACCCGTGACCATTGGCACACAACCCTTCCTACAGGATTTTGTGGTAATCCCACTTAAAAAGAAGGGCTATGATGCCATCTTAGGGAGAGGGTGGCTGGTCACAGCAAAAGTGAACCACAATTGGAAGAAGAACACCCTTTCCATGGAGAAAGGGGGGCAGAAGTATGTTATTGATCTGAGGATCCAAGCCGTCAGTGAGGAGCTTGCATCATCCGACTCTGACTCAGAAGACTCAAATAGATCGGGGTGGGATTCCTACGAAGGCAGAGACGAGATGGAACCAAATAATGGAGTGCTTGAACTCGATGGCTGCTCGGAAGACGACATCTGCTCATTGAATGGACTCTTCCACTGGCAGATGGAAGATTATGAAGTATTCCATCCTGCGTGCCACATGCTGCAAATTGAAGAAGAGCCAAGCGAGAAAGATGAGTTCTAGCCAGAATACAGGGAGTATAACGAGGGAGACGCCAGAGTGAATGTTGTTCCGGCGTATGAGTTTTCAAAGGACAGACCAATGCGGTATGAAGACCACATTGTGAAGGAGACGAACTTATGAGACACTGCCACCCTCCGAAAAATCTGGGTGGGAGACGATTGGAGCCCAATGCTGAAGGCTGCAACATTCAAAAATTTTGTGGAATACAAGGACGTGTTCGCTTGGTCCTACAAAGATTTGAAAGGAGTCCTGCCTGAATTTGTGTCCATCAGATACCATTGGTCCCTGGAGCCCAGCCGGTACGGAAGAGGCTGTACTGAATGAATAAGAACTATACGGCCAAGGTGAACGAAGAAATTGAACGGATGTTGGAGGCCGACATCATATTTCAGGTAGAGACAAGTGAGTGGGTCTCGCCGATCGTGATGTCGCTGAAGGAGGTCAACCACATCTGCATTTGCGTAGATTTTTGGTGCCTCAACGTAGTCACCATCAAGGATCTGTTCGCTATACCTTTCACAAACATCATCGTGGAGGAGGTGGCTGGCCATGAAATGTACTCATTTTTGGACGGCTTTTCTGGATACAATCAGATTTCGATAGATGAGGAGGACAAGTTGAAGACCACCTTTGTGGTGGAGGACGAAGTTTATGCGTACAACTGAATGCCGTTCGGTTTGTGCAATGCTCCTGCAACATTTCAGAGGATAGTCCTTCACATCTTCGATAAGATGTCTGTGGGAAATTTTGAGGCGTTTTTGGATGACTGATCGATTTTTAGCAGCAAAGACACTCACTTGGTGGCACTGCGAGAATGCATGGAGAGATGCTAGCGGGCCAGGCTGGCCTTGAATCTGAAGAAATGCAGATTTATGGTACCGCATGGAAAGTTGCTGGGCCATATTGTTTGTAAAGATGGATTAAAAACTGACCCGTATAAGGTACGAGTAATTGTGGAGATGGAGTCGCCCATTGATGTAACGAGAGTAAAGTCCTTGGGACATATAGGATACTATCGGAAGTTCATTAAGAACTTTGCTCAACTTTCATTCCCATTGGACAAACTGACAAGAAAGGGCGAACCATACATATGGGGACCGACACAGGGGGAAGCATTTGAGGAACTCAAGAGCAGACTGGTGGCCGCATCCATTTTGGCCTATCCAAATTGGAACCGAGAATTCCACATACACATGGATGCCTCAAACTATGCCATTGGGGCTACGCTAGCACAAGAATGGGGACATGGGTTGGACCATCCCATCCATTTTGCCTGTCACTTGATGTCGAAAGCCGAGAAGAATTACAGTACCACCGAGAGGGAAGCCCTCAGAATGGTCTATGCCATACAAAAGTTTCGGCACTACTTGCTGCCGACACCTTTCACTTTCTATGTGGATCACCAGGCGTTGATTTACCTGGTAAATAAACCCATTATCCAAGGCAGAATAAGTAGGTGGCTACTGCTCCTTCAAGAGTTCACATTCACAATAATTGTACGACTAGGCAAGAGCCATGTGATCATTGATCAGTTGTCCCGGATTAGGTCAGGAGAGTCGCCAGAGGGAGTCAATGATGACTTTCTTGACGCACATCTGGTATGTGAACATTGGGGAATACTTGTCCACCTCTCGGTTCCCAGCCGAGATGTTACCGATTGAGAGAAGGAAGTTGGTCTTGAGAAGCAAGACATTCCAGCTAATTAATGGGTTGCTGTGTAAAATGGGACCCGACCAAGTCCTCAGAAGGTGTGTGATGGAAGAAGAGATCCCGGGAGTACTCTCGGAAGCACACGAAGGGCCCGTAGGAGGCCACATGGGTTCAGAGACCACCGCACACAAAGTATTGCTGGCCGGACTATGGTGGCCCACCCTGTATAATGATGATGCACGGGAATGGGTGGTGGGCTGTGATACTTGCCAGAGGGTAGGAAAACCATTGAAGCGGGACTTTATGCCCCTCAATCCATCCCATGCCCAGGATTTGTTTGAATGCTGGGGTCTAGATTTCATTGGACCCTTGAAGGCCAGCAGAACATGGAGATGTTATTACATTGTGGTGGTGACATAATACCTTACTAAGTGGGCTGAGGCGCGAGCACTGCCGGATAACTCAGCTTTGAGTACAATTAAGTTCATTTATGAACAAATCATCACAAGGTACGACATCCCAATCCAACTGACGAGTGATTGCGATGGGCATTTTGTGAATCATGTCGTCAAACTGCTCACGACGGAATTGAAGATTTTTCATTCCTTGTCAAGCCCGTACTACTCGAGGGCCAACGGGTAGGCCAAGGCCACTAATAAAATATTGGTGTCTGTGATCTATAAGTCCTGCGGAGTTGAAGAGGAAGATTGGGAAGAGAAGTTGTCATCCATACTGTGGGCATACCAGACCACCTACAAAGTCATGACGGGCCAGACACCCTTTTAGTTAATGTACTGCCAAGAGGCCATTGTGCCGACAGAGTTCGTGGTCCTGAGTCTAAGGATAGCAATTGAGAACCGGCTAGGAGATATGCAGAGCCTGCGGGAGTGACTATACGCGTTGGGCAAGTTGGACAAACGAAGAATGATGGGCCAATGGGCCACTGAAGCTGCCCAACAACGACGAAAATTTAGGCGTGATAAGCACATCTGACGCATGGAGTTCCGTCCAAGTCAGTGGGTGCTGAAGTATAATGGGCGGAATGAGATTAGGCCTGGGAAATTTAAAGTCCGATGGCTGGGGCCATATAAAATCTGCGAGGTAGCTGTGAATGGAGCAATTAAGTTGTCCACATTGGGTGACCAACTGATAAAGGAGACGGTAAACGGGTTGAAATTGAAAATTACCACCACAGGCAGCAACAGAATGACCGAGTTCGTCCGGAGGTGGGGCCCAGCCAGACAAATTGAAAAGGTAACTACTAAATTTTTGTCTGTTTAAAAAAAAAAAAAGTGTTCACCGTATGACACATACCGTACGGTGAAAACACCATACATCATACAATGGAAAGTTGAAAAAAAACACAAGGAGGTCGTACGTCTCCATATGACGAGGGAAATAAACAGAATAAAGGTTGATCGTACGGTATATTCCTTAAATCCGTACGAAAAAGGGAGGACGATTCTGTACGGTCATGTCATAAAAATCCGTACAAAGGCAGCATTAAAACAGACCAAAGATAATCAGTACAACAGATAGAAGTCCGTACAGCCATGAAGAACGAAGCTCGTATGGCCATGAAATAGGTAGAAGATCCTACAGTCGTGTGAAGAGATCGTATGGTGGAGTAAATTGCAGGTCGTACGACTGCTGGAGGAGGACATCGGCCGAAGGACGCAAAAGACCGTACAACCACGTACAACAAAATTTCGTACGGTTTGATAAGAGCTATTCCGTATGGCTGCCGTACATGCTAAACAAAGTCGACTGTATGGTACAGTGATTAAAGCGTTCCGCATAAAGCCATACCAATATCATTCGAGTCTGCAAACAGGAAAATAACGGTAATTGAAAACATTTAAGTGTGGATATAGGCAATTGCAACCAGTTGATGGAGTTAGGAAACCCAAAATTAGGGAAGCTGGATTGGTGAAAACGGTTGCAGCAGTTAGACCAACCGTCTAAGTCAAGGAAAATGGTGAAGGAAGCACGGCAACCAAGGACAAGGGTAAGCGAGTGTTGCAGTCTGGAGTAAAAGTTGCAGGGCCAACAGATACAAGAAAGGCCAAAAAGAAACAATGCCGGAGAAAATCACACCTGACACTGTTACATTTGAATGATTGAGTGGAAATGTATGCAGGACCTGGTGGCTGGAGACCCCAGCTAATTATGTGATTAAGGAATCTCTCAGGAAAGCACGGGTGCACTGGGCAATTCAAATGCCCATCTTTGCGATCAGGGATTTCGAATCATGTTTGCAAATGATGGTGGCCACATATGACAGCGTGACGAGGGCATCAACTTTCTATTACCAGCAGAGCACTCTGACCGTGTCCTTTGCACTCAACGATTTTGCTAGGGTATTTGGCATATCAGATGAATGAAAGAAAATAGACAAGAATGCCACTAAGATGTCGCTAGAGAGGAAAGAGCAACTGCTGCAGTTGATTTGTCGAAGTGATCTCTCAAAACTGGAATGGGCTGCGATCAAGGCACCTAAGGGCAGAGGGTTGAAAAAGTCGTACGTCGTTCCAGGAGATTGACAGTGTCTTCTCGATGTTATGAAAAGCAAACTTACGGGAGCCAACAGGGCATCAGACACGGTGGTACCCATGATTGCACTTATGAATGGCTTGAGGAATGGGATGGTGTACAACTAGGCAACAATTTTGTCTGACATAATTCATGAATTCTTGATCCTGCGACACAAGGCTTTTTACATGTCGTTTCACGCCATAGGGTTGTTCCTCGACGTTGTACGCACACAGGTATCGCCGAAGAAGTATGTCTGGAAATCTCGGGAGACGTTGGACCCTTCACAGCTAGCCATATTCTATTGGACCCACCTGGATACCATCGTAGGTAGCGGGGAAATCGATTCCAACAGGAAATGAAGGAGACCGCCACATGTAGTAGTGTCAGAACATGAGGAGACAGAGGCTGAAGAAGAGGATGATAGTAGTGCAGAGGAAGGGGAAGATTCCGAGGACACTTTTTCTAGGAGCAGCCAGAGTCACGACACATTCCGTCTTGATAGCTGGAAGGAAGTAGAGAAAACCCTTAGTACAGAGGAGAGTAGTGGCCATGCAGTGTCTTTTGGGCATGTGACGAGAGGAATCCGTGGATTACCGTCGGGTGGAGTGCGACCTGTGGGAGTAGGCCGATTGGTGTATGCACTAGTCGTATTGACTCAAGATGGAGGACTGACACCTCTCTCGACTTCGGGGGTGACGATGGGAGCCATACCAGCTGTACCCATTCCAAGATTTGGGCAGTTGAGACTCCAACCTTCATTACCTACAGCCTCTAGGGTCGCCACAACAGTTCCGACAGAGGAGGTTCCAACAGTGTCATTGGTTCCCAGTGAATCTCCTTGCATTGGGTCTACCGTACTGAGGGAACCGGTACATACGAAGGTCACGATAGCAGAGGGCACGGTGACCAGAGATGATGATGCTGCTGTGGATGTGTGGCTGGGTCGCTATGAGATGCCTCCTATGACACCACTGGGACCCCTGCTTGCCTCACCCTAGCCACATCCTTTTCTTGAGATTGTGGACCTCGATGAGGGTAGTTCTCATCATGAGGCGGGACAGTAGGAGTTGGCGATAGAGTTCTTGTAGGACACCATTAGGTTTGAGGAAGAGATGACAGAGATGCAGCAACAGGAGCAAGCCACTACGGAGGGCCAGTTGAAGGGCATAGAGATATTTTTGGCAGAGATGGAAGCCAGTGCGTAGAGGATGGCAGCAGAGGTTGAGGCCAGTGCAAGGAGATTGGCAGCCTCTATTCAGGAGTGGTCTGTCGGGCAGTCTACTGTTGAGGGACTCATCGCCTTTGTCACCAGAGGGTGTGCTGAGGAGTTTGGGAGATGTTTTGAGGCTAGGGGTTGGCCTGCTGTGGAGACTCCCGAGATGTTGGTGGATTGGAGGAGTGAGGAGACGGCTTGGGTTAGTGGAGTACACTTGCTGCTACAACGGGTAGAGCAAGCCTTCCCCGACGGGTACTACCAGCTCAGACGTACCCAACATGGTGCCTCGACAGCAAAGACATAGCGGGTGGCGGCCATCACAGCTCGGGAGGAGCTAGCCACTCACCTGCATATGATGGAGATGGAGTTGGCACGACAGAGGGCCCGAGGGACTAGCCTAGAGGAGGAGTTGGCTCGTGGCAAGGCAGAATTGGCCTAGGAGACGGCGGGGCGTGTACATGAGGTAGCAGAATGGGAAGCCCTTGAGACTCGTCTCACATCTACCTTAGAGGAGTTGGATGGGAAGCAGAAAGAGCCTATGGAAGTAGTTTTTATGGTGTAACGATCCAGGGAGAAGCAGTTGGTAGCTGAGCGAGATGTCCAGCATCAGACACAACAGGTTCACCAGCTGAGGGAGCAGTTGGCAGCAACAACACCACCGACCCCTTCTTCATCAGGGACGCCCTCTGTAGCCCCTCAACTTTGATTTTCATGTTTGGTCTTGGTGTCATTTCCCATTTTGTTTGTACGTCATCAGGAGACGACCTTTTTTTGGGGGGGTGATGTTGTCGGGTAATTATGTCATAGTGTAATTAGAATATTAAGTATGTTAAGGGTCGGTGGTTACGTGATGGTTGTCGGCAGTTGGCACCGGACAACCTGTACCGACACCTATATATATGTACTTGGTTTCCTATTTCAGTGTGTAGATATTGCCGAAGAAAGCTATGTTTTGAATGTACTGGCATTTGGCATTAATGAATACAGACATGTGAGTTCTTCTCTTTACTTGCATTTCTGTATACTATCACAATTCCTACATTTCTGTACTGTTATGCACTAAATGCACACACACCCGTTAGGGGGAAAACACATTCTTCAAGCAAGATTTTGGGTTTCTGTATGATCTTTCCAAGTTGTTTTGCTCTTTGAATACAACTTGTGAATTTGCAAAGTTATTCCCTTCATTGCACTTGCAATCAGCCTTCCAGAACCCAAAATTGGTCCAAAATGCACTAAAAAACACTTGAAAATGAGTCTTAAAGGTCCACTTACAAGTGCAAATTTGTAGTTACCCATTACACATATGAAGTTGCATGTTTGTTCTCCACAATTGCAAGTCAATGCTCTTGTTTTTCCACACATGTAATGCAGTCTCCAAAACCCGAAATTGAGCTTTGGCCCCACTTTTGCAGTTCCTTTGTCTCACCAATGTCAATCATGTTTGCACACATGACCTTCCAAATAATAAATTAAGGGATGGGCCTTAGTTTGCAAGCAGATTCCAAAATTGGAGAAAGAACAACAACATGACGGAGCCACACAAGGAGATGGATAAGTGATATGAATGATTGAGACCATAGAATGCTTTCAAGACAGAGATAGGCTTCTTACTTCAGCCTTGCAAAGAATTTCCCTTTTGAAAAGCCAGTACTACCCCAAGCAAGAAGATAAGATTGAAGTTCATTGGCCAAAGACACAAAGATCATTAATGATGCAAATTCCCGTTTTGGTTTGAGATGTCTTCACCAATCCTGAATACTTCAAGTTCTAGCATCCTGAAGCAGCATGAAGATTTTCAAAACAGAGGATGGTGTAGTTAGAGTCGTGTCTTCGGGCACATAGAATAGTTTCAATTGTGTATTTGTAATTTTGTTTTGCAAATTACATGAAAAAAAAAATTGTAATTGGAAGTGTCACTTTTACTTGCATTTTTTTAATTACATGTAAAGCAACTACAAGTTGAGTTAGATTAGGACTGTAGTTGGAATAAGTCATGGTGGTTGAGAGAATTTCTTAAGCTAGTCAGGATCCTCCCACCTTTTTCTCAAGGCTTCTCTCCTATAAATACTTGAGGGGGTCTTATGTAATTGATATCTTTTGGCAATGCAACAAGACTTTGCCAGTTTGTATGTACACTCTTAAGACTTTTGTTAGCCGCATTATTGTACACGGGAATATGAATAGTTAATTAAGTCGTAATTGGGTTTGTTAGTTGGCACCCGAGGGGTGGCAGTTGCGATGCGGCGGTTGGTGCTCGCACCCCCTTGGTATCTTTATATACTCCTCATTGTAACTTGTAAAGGACACGAATTATGAATGGAATAACATATCTGATACTTGTCTGATATCTATGGCATTGTTTTGCATTACGTACTTCATGCTTTATGTATTCACCCGAGAGGGCAAACATTTGGCGCCGTTGCCTAGACGTACTCACGAACGGAAGACACGGATGGCGCACAGACACAATGGGCCTACCAGTTGGTGAAATAAACCCAGAGGCGGACGACACGCAAACGAAACTTTACACAGGCGAAGACACGGCAACGAGAGAATTTTCAATTCTACTCCAGGTAGCCATCCAGACCTACGTCCGACGAGAGGCAGCGGAGGCGGAAATCCCACCAAGTGCCGTGTGGACAGCTCTGGAGGTTAGCCCGGCAGTGATCCGGTTGATGAACCACCTCCCCCGGTTGCTTGCACAAGCATCGCTAGCACAACAGGCGCACCTGGAGGAGATTGCCCAGGAAGAGCGACGCCAATAGATCCTTCGCAACTACGAAGAAAACAGCCAACGAGAAACGGAACGGGATGGCGCTAGACCAGGAGGGAATTGAACGTTGAATTTTTTATTTTCAAATAAAAGTGTCATTGACACGAGTTGTACTTGAGCAGATGAATTAATAAAGACATGTTTTGATTTATGAATTGTGAGTTATGGAAATGTGCGACAATTAATGCCAAACCTATTGAATAAGGATAGAAATAAAAAAGCAGAAACAGACGAGTGGGAGGCCGCGTAGAGGGCCTTGATTCTGGAGCAGCAAGTAGAACGTAGACGGAGGCTGAGGCAAGTTGCTGAAGGACGACCTGCCGAAGGGGGGCTCGAGGGGAACCAAGGAGGCGTCACGGAGGGTGCAGAGGCCGACGAAAATTTCTACGCGTCGCTAGATCATCGTAGGATGCGGAGCCACGAATGGTTTCTGGAAGAAACAAGGTTACGGCGAAATCTAGTCGAAGAGACTCGGGATCAGTTCAAAAACGTATCCCTTACGCCACGGAGTGGAGATCACCAACGGGAACCAGGAGTGGGCGCGTGTGAGAGCGAAGGGGAGGCTAACCGTACGGGTGTAGGTGCCACACACAACAGGCAAAACACCGTACCTCCAGTCGCCCACGCAGGACACACCACCAACGCCATCGGAGGAAGCAGCACAAGGCCACAGACACAAAGAAAACCGCCCCCAGGAAGACGACCCGGGATGGCGAGTAAACAAAAATTACCAAAGTTCACAGGGGATGGCAAGGAAGACCCTTACGGCACTGCCGTACATGTGAAACCATTTGGTCTGCCAACGGAGTGACAGACCAGAATGACTGGGTACAACAGTTCCTAGCCACGTTACGTGGAGTCGCCATAGATTGGTACTCCAATGTAGATAAGCAAAAAGTGGCCACGTGGGCCAACCTATAGAAGGAATTCACGGAGGAGTTTCGGTTCCTCCGTGATGACAACGAAATTGTAATAGAGATATACAGTACCAAACAAGGTACCAAGGAGACAATATGGGCATACAGCAGGAGACTAAAGGAATTGTTGGGTAAAATGGAGAGCCAACCGGCTGAGGGCTTGAAAAAACGATGGTTTGTGGAAGGATTGAAATCCTCCCTACGGAAAAAAATGAAAATTGTACCCCCTACGTCATATGACGACGCCTATAATAGGGCGATGGACCTAGAGAGCGAATACAAAACATCAAGGAAGAAGAAAAGTAATAAATATTCATCTGAGGATGATGAAGATTCTGACGGGGAAAGCAGTAGCGGTGGCGAATCGAGTAAAAAGGTACACGTGCTCCTAAAGGACATGGAACAAATGCTGAAAGAATTCAAAGCCATGAAAGGGAGTACAAGTAAGACGGAAGAAAATGAAGTGTGGTGTACCAACTGTAGGAGTGACGGACACACCAAGGGGTCCTGTCCCAGGAAGGCTTTCTGCGACATTTGCTAGATTGTGGGACATTTGACAAATGAATGTCGCTACAATATGAAAACCAAGAACCAACAAGTTCTCTTCATGCAAGAGCAGCCGGCCGCTGGAACTTCGCAAACCGCCAACAATAATGCATCATCTGACTGATATCGGAACAATCGGTGAGGGGGGAGGACCAATAATAATAATAAAAGCCGAATCCAATATGATGCAAAGGGACGGCCAATGATCCAGTGCCGAGCCTGCAATCAATGGGGCCACTTTGCTAGAGAATGCACCTCAGAAGAAACTCCACAAAAATTATGCAAATGGTGTGGGCTTGGAGACCACGATGATGGAACGTGCCCAAAGTCTGGAGTAAACCTGCTCAACATCGACAGGATGGAGGAACGGGTATTGGCAATCACACGGTCGCAGGAAAAGAAGGCCACATACCCGGACCCTCGCACGGAGAAGCAGCGGGTGCTGGAGGCCAAGGCGGAAGTGGCGAAGGAAATGTTGGCACAAAGGAGCACCCAGGAAGCGGTAAGTACCTCCCCATCTGAGGCGGAGGAGAATATCCTGAAGCAAATGCTACAGATTGAAGTGCCGGTAAAAATGGAGGACCTCCTGGAAACGATGCCGCAATTACGTATGACACTCCTACGTACGGTCCAAGTAACCCCGCATAGTCAGGCAACCCGGAATACAGATGGTACCGGCAGAACACCTATAGACCCATTGGTCCTGACACTATACAGTGGCCAACACCCAGCGGTGGTAGAAATGGGAATACTGGGAACCATTCTGACTGACACTATCGTCGACGGCGGGTCCGGAGTGAATGTGCTTCCGGAAGAAACCTGGAAGCAGCTTGGCAAACCAACACTATGGCCGTCAACCTTTAACTTACTGGGAGCGGATCAACATGGTATCAAACCCCTTGGAACGCTCATGGCGCAACAAGTGACCATCGGGACACAACCATTTGTCCTTGACTTCGTGGTGATTCCGCTAGCCAAGAAAGGATACGACGCCATTCTGGGCAGAGGGTGGTTGGTGGCAGCCAGGGTGAATCACAATTGGAAGCGTAACACGTTGTCAATGGAGAAAGCCGGGAGAAAATTTATTATCGACCTGAAAACACAACTTGTGAGCGAAGAACTCGCATCAGAGTCGGAATCAGACGACGAAGGCGGAGTTGACGGAGGAAAGTACGGAAGGGAACCGAACGAGGAAGGCGTTCTCGGAATCGAATAATGTTCTGAGGACGAGACCGATTCCCTTAATGGACTTTTCCACTGGCAAATGGAGGACTACGAGTTGCTGTATGGGTGTAACATGTTGCAGGTAGACGAGGATCGGGACGAGAACAAATTTCCGCCAGCGTACGGGGAATACACCGAAGGGGATGCCCCGGTCAACGAAGTACCAGCACACAGGTTTGACATGACAAAACCAATCCGGTACGAAGAATCGGTAAAACCTACAAACCTCGGCACAGAAGCAGAGCCAAGAAACATCCTGGTTGGCGACGATTGGAACCCAGTCTTGAAAGTCGCTGCGTTTAAAATATTCATGGAATACAAGGATGTATTCGCTTGGACGTATAAAGACCTCAAAGGGGTGTCGCCAGAATTGTGCGTACACAAAATTTCACTCGTACCTGGGGTCGTACCTGTACGGAAGAGGCCATACAGAATGAATAAAAACTATGCGGCAAGAGTGAATGATGAAATTGAACGTATGCTAGAAGCCGGGAAGCTGCTAGGACACATAGTGTGTAAGGCTGGACTCAAGACTGACCTAGACAAGATTCGGGTGATAGTGGAAATGGAGGCACCCACAGATGTCACGTGAGTCAAATCCTTCCTAGGACACATAGGGTATTATAGGCGATCTATCAAAAATTTTGCTCGAGTATCCTGCCGTTTGGACAAGCTGACAAGGAAAGGTGAACGGTATATATGGGGGACGACTCAGGAGGAGGCCTTCCAAGAACTGAAGTCACGGTTGGTGGGTGCGCCAATCCTAACATATCCTGATTGGGACAAAGAGTTCCACGTACACGTTGACGCATCCAACTTTGCCATAGGGGCCACACTGGCGCAGGTTGGCGACCACGGGCTAGATCACCTAGTCTACTTTGCAAGCAGATTCCTGTCGAAGGCAGAGAAAAATTATAGCACCACAGAAAGGGAAGCCCTCGGGATGGTGTACTCCGTCCAGAAATTTCAACATTACTTGCTCGCCACCCCGTTCACATTTTACGTGGACCACCAGGCTTTAATGTATCTGGTAAACAAGCCAATTATCCAAGGACGAATCAGCCGATGGCTGCTATTGCTGCAAGAATTTACATTCAACATTATAGTAAGACCTGGGAAGAGCCATGTGATAGCTGATTAGCTGTCGAGAATCCAGTTAGGAGAACCAACCGAAGGAGTGAACGAAGATTTTCCAGATGCTCACTTATTTCGCATCGCAGTTCTCCTCGCTTGGTACGTAAGCGTGGGGGAATATTTGTCGACATCACAGTTCCCGAGGGAGATGCCACCAGGAGAAAGAAGGAAACTGGTACTGAGGAGCAGGACATTCCAACTCATTAATGGCCTATTGTATAAAATGGGGCCCGATCAGATCCTACGACGATGTGTCCTAGAAGAGGAAATTCCGGGCGTCTTAAGGGAAGCACATGAAGGGCCCGCAGGTGGACACATGGGGCCCGACACCATGGCGAGGAAAGTCCTGTTGGTAGGATTGTGGTGGCCGACACTACATAATGACGCCAGGGAGTGGGTAACAAGCTGTGATACATGCCAACAGGCCGGACGACCATTAAAAAGGGATTTTATGCCCCTCAACCCATCGAATGCCCAGGAACTGTTTGAGAGATGGGGATTGGATTTTGTCGGACCATTAAAACCAAGTAGAGCTCGACGATGCAGATACATTGTAGTGGCAACAAAATACTTGACCAAGTGGGTGGAGGCACGGGCCTTACCCGACAATTCGGCGGTCAATACAACAAAATTCATCTATGAACACATCATTACGCAGTATGGGATTCCAATCCAACTGACGAGTGACAGAGGAGGCCATTTTGTAAATCACATAATCTGATTGCTAACAACGGAGTTTAAAATCTTCCACTCCTTATCAAGCCCATACTATCCACGGTCGAACGGGCAGGCCGAGGTGACCAATAAAATAATAATGTCGGTGATATATGTCTTACGGAGTGGAGAAGGATGACTGGGAGGAGCGCCTACCGTCAGTACTTTGGGCATACCGAACAACTTACAAGGTAACTACTGGACAGACTCCCTTCCAGCTAATGTATGGACAAGAAGCGGTGGTGCCAGTTGAATTCATGGTGCCGAGTCTTCGGATCGCCATCGATAATCGACTTGGCGACATGGAAAGCCTGAGGGAGAGGCTGTACGCTTTGAACAAATTGGACGAACGAAGGATGATGGCTCAATGGGCGACAGAGACGGCGCAACAAAGACGGAAGGTTTGGCGCAGCAAAGACGGAAGGTTTGGCACGACAAGCATCTCCGGCGAATGAAGTTTACTCCTGGGCAGTTGGTATTGAAATTCAACGGAAGGAATGAAATCAAACTTGGGAAATCAAAGTGTGTTGGCTAGGACCATTCAAGGTATGCGAGGTCAATACCAACGGGGCAATTAAGTTGTGGACGCTGGACGGGGAAGAGATACCAGATGCCGTCAACGGGTCGAAATTAAAAATCTACCATGAACGGAGGGAGCTCGGACCATGATGAATGCTTAAAAAACAAGGAAAAATAAATAAATAAATAAAAAAAAAATAAAAATAAAAAATTTAAATTAAAAAAAAAAAAAAAAGAAAGTAGGCCCACCATACGGTGGAGCCACCGGCGGTGGATGCCACCGTGCGGTGGTCACTGCACACCGCCAACCGCAGCCCACAGCCGTGTAGCCTCCACGCGCAGCCCACAGCCGTGTAGCCTCCACGCGTAGCCTGCAGCCGCATAGTCGCGCAACGCACAACTGTGAAGCCGCACAGCCACACAGACCCACACAGCCGCGCAGCCGCACAGCCGCACAACCGCGCAGTTGCAGCCGGCACAAGCCCACAGGCACCAAGCCGCATGAGTTTGTGCCGATTACGGGCAGACGGTTTTCATTTTGGGAAAAATAAAGGGGGTTATAAAAGCAGAATTGAAGAAGTAATCTGTACTAATGGACACAAACAAGAACAAGGCAGATTGGCGGAAGTGGTTGCAGCCGTTAGAAGACAAGTTGCAGGGAGGGCAAAAAGGAACCAGTGCAGACACAGGCAAACGGATTCTACCATCTGGGGTGCGCATTGCAGGTAGTCTTGATATGAGCACCAGTCAAAAAAGCAAGAAGCATTGTCCCAAACCCTTGGCGACAAAGGACAGAGATGAAATAACGGCAGATAATGTTATGTTTGAGGGTTTGAATGGAATCGACTGTCGGAATTGGTGGGCAAAAACACCTCAGGATGATTTAATAAAGAAAAGCCTTTGCCAGGCACAAGTACACTGGGCGGTCCAAATGCCTGTTTTTTCAATAAAGGACTTTGAGGTGGTTTTGCGTGCCATGATTGGCAGCTATGATAGACATTGCCACCAGTCGGTATTTAATTAACAACATCAAAGGATAACAGTGTCATTCACGACAGGCGAGTTCACTAGGGTATTTGGCATACCAGGGATAAAAGGAAAGAAAATAGACACCTCCCAGAAAATATCCCCCGAGAATCGTGCTACACTGCTCCAACTGATGTTGCTCGATAACCTTACCCAAGCCGAGAAAGATAGCCTCAAGAGTGCAGGCAAGAGTCGGGGAGTGAAGAAACAATTTTTTGCCAAAGGAGTATGGCGATGCCTATTGTCGGTGGTGAAGAGTCGCCTCATAGGTGCCACCCGCGCGTCGGACATAGCCATTGCACAGATAGTACTGATGAACGGGCTGCACAATGGAGTGGTATACGATTGGGCGTCACTATTGGCGGATAGGATGGACGAGTTCATGACGCTGCAATACAAGAAGTTCTACATGCCGCATCACGCCATTGGATTATTCCTGGACGCAGTCCGCACATAGATCACCCCGGGCTCACAGCCATTGGAGCCACAGGGTTGTGTTGCACCAGACCAGCCGCCCATATTCTACTGGTCACACTTAGACGTCTTGGCACATGGCACGGAGGCACGTTTGGGCACAAAACGAAAGAAGGCCGCCATGTCCGATATAGAGTCCGACACGGAAGAGTCTGAGGCTAAGGATGCAGATAGTGGCAGGGAAGAATCAACAGACACCTCCCAGGTAAGCGGAGGGAGTTTCCGACTGACAGGGAGAAGGGGCGACCAGTTGCCTGAAGAAGGGGTAGTGGAGTTTGCAGGTACAGTAGGGTCTACTGTAGCATTAGAGGTGCAGGTCCACTTTACACCAGCCCACTTAGCAGAGACTTGTCAGTTGGCGGTGCTGCGGTCCTTCGGGACAATGAGTGTAGTTACCACGGTACCAGTTCCTAGTTTCGGGCAGCCTCAGGCGATGATAGCCATGACACCACCACGGGTGGAGACCTTGGCGAGTGCAGAGGCTTCCATGGTGCACGAGGTGTCGGATGTGACAGGACAAAATGTGCCAGGGTTACCAGGATATATGCAGGAGGCAATGACGACAACAGGCACTCTTCATGATGACCTCACTAGTTGGTTGAGCCGTTACCAGATGGCACCCGTGGCACCAGGAGAGGCCACTCTATCCCGAGGGCGGACCACGTATTCCTTGGATGTCATTGATCTCGAGGAAGGGAGTTTCCCGAGCAGCAGGGCAGTTCAGAGGGTTGCTTCACCCCCTGTGGTGGTAGTAACCAGTCCGTACAGAGCAGAGGAGGTGCCCGTGGGAAGTCAGCAGGGTGCAAAGTTGGAGTAGTTTATTATGGAGATGACTCTCGGAGCACAGCGGCTTGTGTCATCTGCCACGCTCCAGGCCGATGCGACCATGGTTGAGCGGATGGAAGGGTTGTTGACCTTTGCCCACACGGGATGCCGAGCTGAGTTTGAGAGGTGTTTTGAGCGTGCCGGGTGGCTGGACACGAAGAGCCTGGCGATGCTGGAGGCTTGGCACCTCACTGAGAGGGTTGGCGAAACCCAGATGTAGTCGTTGGTGAGAGAGGTAGAGCAGGCCTTCCATGAAGTTTATCTGGAGCTTCGGAGGTCACAACAGATGGCAACTACAGTTGAGGCTTTGAGGGTGGCAGCAGTCACAGCTTGGGAGGAGCTGGCTACCAGGTTTCACGAGCTAGAGGCTACCATGGCACAGAACCAGGCAGCGGTGGACAATTTAGTAGCCGAGAAGTCTGCCTTGCTGATACAGTTGGAGGAGGAGAGGGCTTCGAGGGAGCTGTTGGAGACTCGGTTGGCCAGTGCCTTGGAAAATGTGGACAAGAAGGATAAGGAGGTGCTCGAGGCAGCCTACATGGTAAAGACTGTTATGGAGCGGCAGATGGTCGCGGAACGGGATCTCAAGAGGAGGACGGAGCAGGTGTATGAGCTCCGTGGGCGCTTGGCGTCCACTGCTACACCACCACTAACGCCTTCTTCATCAGGGACGCCTTCTGCACGCACTTAGTTTTTTTTCTTCTGGATTTTGTGAGCTCCATGTATTCTCCATTTTGTTGTAAGTCGCCTGGAGACGACTTTTCTTTTTGGGGGGGATGATGTTAGCCGCATTATTATAGACGGGAATACGAATAGTTAATTAAGTCGTAATTGGGTTTGTTAGTTGGCACCCGAGGGGTGGCAGTTGTGATGCGGCGGTTGGCGCTCGCACCCCCTCGGTATCTTTATATACTCCTCATTGTAACTTGTAAAGGACACGAATTATGAATGGAATAACATATCTGATACTTGTTTGATATCTATGGCATTGTTCTGCATTACGTACTTCATGCTTTAAGTATTCACCCGAGAGGGCAAACAACTTTGAGCTTAGTTGTAAATCAGATTGCAATCAATTAAGAGAGACAAATTGCTTTCAAACTTTGTGTTGATTCAAGGTGTTATGTGACGACATTTTTTGGGGATTGATTGTGAGTTTTGAGGTGTTATACAAGAGGTATTCAAGCTCAATCTTGCAGACTTTGAGTTGCTTATTGCATTTGAAGTTTTAGATTGGTTTTCAGACTCGGTGTTGCAAAAAGGTTAATAGGACAGTAGAAGTGTTGAAGACTTTGTGCTTTCATTTCTATTTTCCCGTCCTGGGGAAGTGACAGAGGTCTTTGTACTTTCATGGAAACTTTGCTTCCCTTTATGTCCCAAAAATCCTACAAAATGTCTTATTTTAATATTTGCTATTATTTATTTCCAATTGCTATTACTTTTTTGTGAAGAGAAAAGAGTATAGTTTTTTATGAAAGAAGAAGAAAGATTGTTGTTTCACCTATATTAGATCAGTTTAGTTTATAGATAGGGGGAGCCTTCCCTAAATTAGGAGAGTATCATACTCACAGACTCTGGCTAAAACCACAATTCTGCACATCCCTCAGGTGTACAAGATTTTCAACCAACAAACTGATCTCAAGTGTGCTCTTGCACAACAAAGGTGATGCTAGTTACTGTTGACGTGTCTGAAATCGCATCACTAGGTTCCATCTGGCCAACGTAGAATAGAATACTAAGAATCCTATCCTCTTGAAATAAGGAAATCCCTAGTGCTGTTTTTTATTTGATCAATGGGGATTACCTCAATGTTTCGGTTGTCAGGCTTGACTGTAAGATAACTTAGTGGTTTGATGTGTTTTGCTAGAAACACAAAGGGGACTTAAGGTTAGATAACAACTTTCGAGTGGGTTCCCTAAAGTTTAACAGCCTTGTATCGGTTGATTTCAGTTGGATTGATACTAACTCAGCTGGACTGTGGTTTCTTCTTGGTAAAAAAAAAAGGAAAAAAGAGGAAAGGGGGAAAGAGATATAGAAAATTTGATTAATTAACTAAGATAACATGTTCAGGAAAACAGACAGAAACCTCCAAATAACCAGATTTAACATTATCGGCTATTTAAGCACAATGCTGTAAAACATCTAGTGCGATCTTCAAGGAGGACTAAATTTTCATGCTATTAAACATAGATGCAGAATTTTAACATTCATTCACTTACTGTTTAATAACCGAACTGAGCATATAAGTGGGTTCAGACTAACCTTGTAGGGGGAATGACAATCAGTCAGTCCTTAATGGTATGAACACCAAGGCTTCTATCAAATGTTTATCCTAAAAAAATGCTATCTGAAAATGAAAGACATAACAGAATAATTAAATGGTGAAGAAGGAGACCATGCACTCACAAAGAAATGAAACAGCCTTAATTTTCCATTAATCCTGCATAAATTTCACCAGAGCTTCAGCAACAATCTTAAACTTCTTACAAAAAGAAGGGAAAACCAGTCCCTTTAAATAGAGTTCCAATAATAGATGAATGGCCAAGATTTAAACAAAACAAGTGGCCCAGATTCATCTGTACAAAATAATACCCATGCCCATAAACAGGAACAATAACTACCTAAAAAGGGTAATTAATAACTATCAATAACAGCTCAAAAAGTGCACATGCACGAAGCTCAAAATTTACAGCTGACTTGGTAGTCAAATATGAACTTTATGGCCAAAAGTGCCTGTTTAGATTTTTAAAAGAAATATGCATTTTATGAAGGCACTTTTCCTTTCCTGCAGTAGACTCCTTTGTGATAAAGTCGCCCTCGTCGCACAGGTACTCTGCCCAGATATTCCGATCGGGTGCACGCTCTACCCGAACGTAGTCCTAAAATCTTAGACATAACTTGAATAGTTCGGTTGTCGGCGACATAGGAGGATTAAACATTTTGTAATGAATACCCTGTAGGAGGCTATCTAAATTCTCCAGCTCTTCCCTCCAGTATGAGTTGTGATTTTCAAAGCATGATATGTCCGCTTGCAGCCCAACAGCAAAATCTTTATCCTCCATGGAGTAGGTGACCCTGGGTTTAAGCTTGTCCTCCCACTGTGGTTGCACCTCATTATCTTCCATACTATTTTTCCATCCGGGAACCATTGATTTGAGAATCCCTTCACCAAGGTCCTTTACATTTGATAAAGTGTCATCACACTTATCTTGCATTTTATTGATATTATCCTTCATGTCGTTTTTCATGTTGAGAGTCCAATACCATTCCTTGAAGGTATTGACATTATAAGGATTTAGGATAATATCAATGGTGGGGATTTGAGAGTAGGTCCAAAATAGGGCACTAATGAGGGGCAAAGCTCTGGCAATCGCCTCATGAGTGTTATAGCATTCCTTCCTTAGCTTACACATTTTGATAATAGTGGATTCCCTATGGAGGGCCATTTCGCGCAGATCCTTGAAATTTGCTCTCCTCTTTCCTTGATGCTTTGAATCCATTCTCTGACGGCCTTGGCGTTATCCCGTACTCCTTCAAACTCTGTGGTTGTCCTTGGTGCCAATGCTAATGGGGGAACATGAGATTCGGGGGCATTATGCAATGGTCTCAGCAAGTGATCAACGTACCCCTCAGCCTGCTCAGCACGAATTCGATACATGTTTTTCTCAGCAGTTATCTCTTCGAGTTGCCTGAGCATGTTTTGCATGGAGTCCTTGAATTCCTCCCTTTCCTATTCTTTGGTGGCTCGTCCTATTGGGACGGTTGTAATGCTATAATTGACCAGTGTAATTTGATCTGCTGGCTTATCGACAGGCAAGGTGGCGATATGGATGGTACGGTTCCTTTGTTCATCCTTGGTTATTCGGGAATAGGATTTAGGCTTTTTCTTCCCTTTGGACTTTGTTTCCCCTATGCGAGAGAAAATGTCCTCTAAGTCGATAGGTGGCTTGGTGGCTGCCTTTCGCTGAGCTTGAGCAACTAACCAATCTTGAGGTACGGTCTGCCCGGATGCTATGGTCAGATTCCCACTCTACTCTTTAATGCTTTCAGTTGGTTCATTGCATATCTGTAACTGATCTGTTATAGGAGGAGTAGAGGAGGTGTCAAGTCCTTAGCTTGCAGCTGAATTCTCTCCTACTTCGCTGAACAATTGTCTGGTATCTCCATGTGATGGTTGTTCCTCAGTTCTATTAGGCTTGTGGGTCTCGTCTACCCTTTGCTCTCCTTCAACAGTGGTGTCATCTTTGCCGGTACTGTGCAGTTGCAATTCGTGGCGACTCCCTTGGGTGAGTTCATGCACATCAACCCCTTGATTGGACGAAATTTCTCCTTCCTCAACTTGATTCCCAGGTTCACCAGACTCAATGACCCTCACTTCTGTATTCAGCCTGTCTTGTGCCAGAGGATCATCAGCTCCGAATGCATCAGCATCGCTCTGGGAAGGCGGAGCAGGTTTGTAATCAAGTTCAATTACATCATCATCGGAACTGGGGTCTTTTGATGATGAAGTGACCTCGGGTCTCCTAATAGGGATCTTCTCCCTTGTCCTTTTAGATGTCCGAGTCCCTCTGCTAGCTTT
The DNA here is from genome assembly GCF_030272615.1 of Cryptomeria japonica. Lineage (NCBI taxonomy): Eukaryota > Viridiplantae > Streptophyta > Pinopsida > Cupressales > Cupressaceae > Cryptomeria > Cryptomeria japonica. The sequence continues at coordinate 793,765,063 of NC_081407.1, forward strand.
GGCTTTCTTCCTTTTTTTCGAGCTTTTCAACCTCTTCCTTTGGTGCACTTGAGGTTCCCTCATCTTCAGAGGATTGAGAATCAAGGCTACCCATCATATGGTAGGTGAACTAGACTCCCTCATGAATTAGCCGCTCAATCTGTTGGTGTAACCATTGATCAGTGTACCTTTCCGGGACTGCCATAACTGCCTCAAAATCAGTGATTGGATCCTGTGATGGATCGATGCCTGGCAAGAGATGCCTTACTGCCTCAAACTCCCGAACTTGTAAGCAATTTCCAGAATCCGTTAACTAATCCGGGACCCAACGGTATTCATAAAGTCACATTTGCTACACACTTAACCTTGAATATTCGTGCCGTCGGACCTCATAGTTATCAGAACAATTCTTCCAATAGTCTTCAATTGATTCCTTTGCTTTGTAGCGCCTGCTGTAGGCTCTCTTCGCCAGATTGTCATGATCAAAGCATTTCCTTGGGAAATGTTCCTGTAGGCCATAAGAGTCTAACTCAGCAAGGGATTCTTCGGCATGAGCTAGATTCTTTAAATGGACATCAAGGTTACCTAAAATCATAGGGAATGTGAATACGGATTGCTTCTTGTCTCTGAGTAAATTGTTCGCCGGATGTGCCTGCCTTGCAACTTCCAGAAGAACTATTTTGTCGGTTGGATATCGTGGAAGTCGGAAAGGAGCGCCTTCAAAGCTAGCTATTCGGATATAGGAGAACCTTGGGAACTGAATGAACCAGGCGCCATACCTCTGTACCAAGATGGTAGCTTGCTTTGAGAGCCTTGTGTGTAATTCCCCTTGCATTAGCCTATCTAGGCGCATTGTGAAGGCGTCATTGACACGCTCATACTGACTAATTGCATAAGCAGGGCTGTTCTTTTCCCTCTGAGCTATGTCCTGATAATTTAATTGTGGATAGCAATCGTACACCTTTACCTGATTGGGCTCATTCCCAATTTCACCTTTCTTGATCAACCCTGGCAGTGGCTGGTGTCGGGCGAACCTATAGACTAAATAGGGTGTCATGGTGAAGTACTTTTTCTCTTCAAGTTCGACCAACTGGGTATGGATATTGTCACTTATGATTTGTGCCCAGTCGAACTTGGATTTCTTGGCGAAGACCTTCTCTGTAAAATAGAACATCCACTCCTCAAAAAAGTTAGATTGGGGGAGTCCCATAACCCGGTTGAGCAAGGTGACCTTATCTCCATGCTCATTATGAAAGTCGCTTCTGGGGGTCTTTTTCCGAATTTTGATGCTTGGAGGTCTTTTCTCCTTATACCTCTCCTCATTTATTAATGTCCTGCACTTGGCGGGGTTCATATCATATGCCACTTGCGCTTCATCTATAGTTGTTGCTATGGAGTTGTCTGGGAAGGGGATGTCAAATGCGTCGCCAATGGCCTCAGGAGTGAAGTGAGCCAGGACCATATTCTCAAGGACTACCAATTTGGTGTTTGGTTGATAATGCCGGGCAACCTCTACTACCAGCTCATAATTCTGCACCGATGGGGGAAATCCTGCTGCCTGGGCGATACCACTTTCCATCATTCGCTTTGGCTTGCCATAGGCGTTAGGGGAGAATACTTTGTCTCTGAAGTCCTGAATGTCAATGTGGCCTAGGTCAGTATCACCTATGTTTTCCCATATGCTTTGGACCTTTGATTCCCTCAGTCCTCCTCTCTTATACTGGTATTTCATCTTTTTGCCTCTGCGAGGGATATCTGATTTAGAAGCTCGGGACATTTCGGCTGCACCAGGTGTCTTTGAGGACTCTACCGCAGATTTAGGCATCTATCCTGCACAACCGGACGTGGATTACGAGACAAGATGAAGGAAACAAAACAGGTTAGATAAAAGGGATATGTTAGCGCACAAGGATCAATGGAAAACTGAATTTGAGGAAAGCATGATACTTCAGCAAATAAGCTTGATTAATTTGGACATGAACATTATTAAGCTCTTTGATTAAAAAATTTACTATTCGGCTGCGGTTCAAGGACTTAGGCGATTTTGACTGCTATATTTGCACTTAGTCATTTAAGATCAGATTTCAAAAAATGGATGAGCTTTAAGATTCCCTAAGTTTGAGAATTGCATTCCCGGTTAACTTCTGGGACAGACTCTGATTTTAACTGCATTGCCTGATGCCTTTCAAATGGGAAAAGATGTGGTCTAAAGACTCAATCATTTAATCAATTTTGCATAAACACATCTAACCTTTTTTGCATATATTTTAAACGATTCCAAGGGAGACAAAGCAAGCTTACCTGGCAAAATATGGTGTCAATCCGCACAAATCCGGCCTGCAGGATTGATTTCCTTTGAAATTTGAAAATGTGTCCCTCTTATGCCCTATGCTTTTTGAAAAGACAAATGCACAGCTCGCAATTTTTGTGGAATGCGAGGGTTTCTACAATTTCAACTTCTAACGGTTAACTCCATATTTCCTGTTTTACGCCTAAGTTTGGGAGAAGAATGCCGTTTTTGAAGACTTAGACTTAGCGATTTACCTTGATTATTATTCGGTGTTTTCAACCGCTGCGAGCTCTTATACTTTGTGATTTTCAAATGCTGCAAACCTCGGGGTTTTGGATGGTTTTCAAACTATTAACTTCTGCGATTCCTCTATGGCGTCAAGCTTTAGGCGATTTGCTCTCCTTCAACAAACAAACCTTCAAACTCTATGTTTTCTATGCTGTTGAAAATGGTGTTTATGGCATTTTGAAAAAACAAAACCTTCATACACTTCGCGATATTGCCAAACTTCGGGATTCTTATGCCTTCTGCAAAGTTTAATATCGCGATTTTCAAATGGCGTCAAGCTTGGGGTCGTATCTCTCTCCGCAAACTATTTAACCTCTTCGCAATTTACCCTCAGGCTGCGAACTTCGGGTATTAAGACCTTTTTGCAAGGTTTTAACTATGGTGTGATTTACCCTCAAGTCGCGATTTTGGGTTTTGGATGGTTTTTCCCAAACTTCAGCGATTAAGGAGAGTCTGTAAACTTTCAAAACTTTGTGATTTCCCCCTATGTCGCGAACTTCAGGGTTTAATGTTCCTTTGTAAACTTTACAAACTTCTCGATTTTCAAATTTCGGGATTTTGACATGGTTTGTAAACTTTATAAATTCCTTGCAATTCTCCCTTTATGCCGAACTTCGGCGAAATAGGATCTTTTGAAAACCTTTTAAAATATTTTGCAATTCTCCCTTGGTTGGCGAAAATCGGGGATTTCACCTATTTTGCAAACTTTGTAAACTTTGACGTTTATGACCTTGTAGCGAATTCTGGAGCTTAGGTGGTTTTTGCGAACTTACAACACTTCGCGATTTTTTCCTTTTCCATATCGCGAATTTCGGGGGTCTTGGGTAGTTTTTCAAACTTGGACATTTAGCACTTTATGCCTTAGTTGCCGAACTTTGGCGATTTTAGCTAGTTTGCAAGCCTTTAGAAAAGACTTTTGCAATTTACCCATTATTGGCGAATTTCGGGATTTTTAGAGTTTTTGCAAAGTTTTTAAAAATTTTAACATTTCTCCTCCTTAGTGCAAATTTCGGGATTTTTAGAGCATTTTGAAAAGTTTTGACACTTCTAACATTTTTCCTGTTTCCAATCTCCTTTTGGCGAAAATCGTCACTTTGGGTCCTTTTGCGATGTTTAGACGCTTCATCACAGTTGGGGATTTTGCAAGCTTTAAAAAAGGATATTCTGAAGCTTCAGACTTAGAGTTTTACCAGTTTAAGCAATCTCTTGAAATTTTAACGCCCAAAATGTTAAACTCACCTTGCAGATTCCCAGGCCTACGCTCATGACATCATCATTTCTTGGATTGATTACGGGCACGCTAAAAAAAAGACGCGAGACACCCTGCGCAGAACTCAACAGGGCGAAGGCAAAAAAGGCCAAAAAAGAAGGGGACCCTGTCGGCGACAGGGAGCATGTGCAATGTAGAACCGTTACCTCTGGAGCTTATATGAGATGCATATAGGCATAACATTAATTTGACCTTGGACCCTAAGATCCTTGACACAGGCTCATCCTTAAGTGCAAATGAAGGGTAGTCTCACAACCCGAGGAGCACATGGAGAGAGGGGCAACTTGCACAACTTGACAATCCTAGGAGTGCTAACAGAGGGTTGCAATGCAAGGGCTAATAGAATGAGTGGATAATTGAACCACGATTGCACAATATAGAGCAATGCCAACTAAGGGAATACTAGCACACACCAAAGATGAGTGCTTTTAGACCCCTTGCTTGCATAATCTTATACATGCTCAAGGTGGGTTAATCCTTAGTCAAATTTTGATCCGATTCTACCCCTCTAGGTCTTGCAATATGAATCTTGAAATTCATGACCCTATGGCGCTATGCTTGCAGTTCTTGATGGAACTACAAGCCATCTTGCTACTCCATACTCTTTAGTTTACTCATAACAACATTTTGCAACCCCTTCAACAACGATAACGTTAATGACCTACAACTTAGCAACATAGCAAAATCTGCAACACTCAACCTTGGATTGACAAATAAACCTCCCCTCATAGCAAAGAATAATAATTGCGAGACTACCGCCAAGCTAAGGAGACCCAACTAAGACACCTAAGCAAAGCAAAACGTGGGGGTCCCCATTTGAAATGGGGCGATGTGTGAAAACGTCACAACAACCACTATTAGACTTGTCAATCAACCTGCATTAATTTCACTATGATCTTATCTAGACACCTTGTGAGGTGTAGTGATTGACTGGTATACAAAAATTGACCAAGCCTCCATAAATATATGGGAGAGATTAAGGGCTTTAGATAATAGTTTAAATTACTTTGTGATGGTAATGAAATAGTTGCAGAAATTTGCAATACAAACGAAGGCAAGCATGAGAATGTATGAGCTTATAATTGGAATTGGCGGACGATTTAAAAAGCGATGGTTCATTGAAGGTTTACTTTCGTCTTTAAGAAAAGAAGTGAAGGTAATACCATCCCCATATTGCTTTGAGGCCTACAATCAGGCAATGGACATCAGAAATGAAAATAAAATGTCCTCCTATAGTAAAAGAAAAACAGAGGAAGATGGAAGCACAAATGATAACAATGACAATGAATTGGGAACGATACAAGCACTCTATAAAGACATGCTCTAAATGAGGAAAGAATTGAAGGGGGAGGAAGAAACTAATGAACTATGGTGTACTGAGTGCAAAGCTGGGCACACAAAAGGTAATTGTCCTCGAAAGATGTTTTGTGACATTTACCATGTTATGGGTCATTCAATAAAGGAGTGTCCATGCAATTTGAAGACCAAAAGTACAAAATTACCCTTCACATAGGGAGAGTCCACTCCATTGAAGCCAAAAAGTGCATCTCCAGGTGATTAACGAAATCAACGAGGAAGGCGGAAGCAAATATAGTTGACTCCAAAGGACATCTTATCATGCAATGTTGATAATGTAGCGAATGGGGACACTTGCAAGAGATTGCTAGAACATGCAAGACAAAGTCTAATTATTGTACAAATGGTGAGGACCATGTGACCACGAAGACACCGACTACCAGAAGCAAAAGGGTATTAATATGTTTGACGTGGAGGAAAAAGCCGAGGCAATTTTGGCAATCACTAGAGCACAGATGAAGAAGGCGGTAAACCTAAACCCTCGTACTAAAAAGGATTGACTCCGAGAAGCCAGAGTAGAATTAGTATAAGTGATGGTGAAGGAACAAAGAACCTCTAACAATGCTACTGATGGTGAACATCTAGACAAAGTTGATTGTCGTTCAAATGGAGATCATGGGGAAGAACATAACAAACACTTTCGTTGATGGAGGATCAAGAATCAACGTACTACTTGAAAATAGGTGGAAGTGCCTGGGTAAGACATTCCTTTGGCCACTGACATTCCAACTAGTAGGTGTTGATTAACATGGAATCAAGCCATTGGGGACGTTGATGGCATAGAAGGTGACGATTGGGACCCAACAATCCTCATTGCTTGAGAGAGGATGGCTTGTAGCAGCCATAGCTGATCAAAATTGGAAAAAGAATATAATCTCCTTTGAAAACAAGGGCTGGAATTGATTTTCATTTAAAGAACCAAGTCGCTAGTGAGGAAGCAATTTCCTCGGATTCCTAAGATTCAGACTAATGAGAAGAATTGATGGAGAATCAGATTCTAATGGAACCAAATGATGAAGGAATTCTGGAATTACAGTCATGTTGAAAGGATAAAACAAATTCTTTTTGTGGCCTATTTCACTAGCAAATGGAGGATTATGAAGTATTTCTGTCGACTTCTAATTTTCTCAAAGCTACAGCTCTTAATGAAGAGCAATTGATGAAAGAATGCAAAATTGTTGATGATATGTCTTAGAGTACTAAGAGCATTTACAGAAAAAAGAAAAAGAAAATTAGAATGTAATGAAGAAGAAAAAAAGGACAAAAACGAAAAATATTAAAATATTGACTTTAAAGTATAAAGAATGACCAATTCATTATTACAAGCTATGACCAAACTTTTTATATATCATACAAAGGCAAAAGGCAGCTACAATGCACATAGTATGACAACATTTATGGGGAACGATGACATGAAATAAAATCCCATCGACCGACTGTACGACAAAGTAAAAAATGCCAAGATGTTAATGTACGATAACATAATCTAGTGGTATAAAAATCATTTGGTCTCAAACGATGATTCTCTCTCATCGTACAACACACTCAACCCTCTAATTATGTTGTGTTATTGCAATTTAGTTGCTTGGTACGATGGGTCACTTGCATTGTATGGTGGTTTCTTAGGCATCATTTGGTGGCAACAAGAACTCTTCATCGTACATCAGTCTGTAATTGTATGTTGAGAATATTTTTATTTGGGCACATCAAACGTCGTCAACATTATCTTCCCTGCCAAACTGTACGATGTTTGCTAGTTCTTTCCTTTAGCATACGAAATTTAGTCCCCATCGTATGGTTGCTTTAGCGGCAGGCTGCATGACATTCACATGGAAAAGGGAGGTTCTATTGCGTACGTCAGTGTTGGCGAGTTTAGTTTTCCATCTGTCGAATAGGACTTCATATCACACATTGTATAGGAAGAGTAGCATATGGCGAAAGGGACTGAGTGTACAATTACAAGCCATACACACCTTGAACATACAACAACCATCATTGCCGTCTTCATTTGCCTTTAATACGTATGGTTTGGACAATGTTTCTTTATAGTAAGACTTCATTTAGCATTCCCTTACTAGCATGACAATCAACCACAAAATCTCTATTTTTGAGCTTTGTCAAGATTGCTTTTTTCCTCTTAAAAAATCATGAAAATGATGTGCCCTTCAAACCTGTTGAGTATGTTGCCCCTAGACCCCCACGGCACTTGTGAATTTTCAAGCGCAGTACAAGTTCGAGTCTGTGAAAGATCCCCAGCCAATCTATACTGAACTTTTTCTGATTTTATCGTTGCTGATTGAAAGTTTTAGAATAGGTTTTTTGAGGATTTTGCTTGGGTTTCGTTTCCAATGATTGCCTAAGGGTTTTACATGAACGGATGCCAATGAAACAATACTTATGAACTCAAAATGCATAAATATTAATGACTGATAAATAAATTCAGAATTCTGATTTTTGGAACAGCAAGATAATAATTTTCAGAATTAAGGATCCGATTCACCACAGCAACTATTTGCATACCAGGAGTCCAACGCTCAATCAGGAAGGAATTTTATTGATGAATTTCAAGATAACACAATCTATGAGCTCCCAACAATTGAAGAAGATTCTAATTGGCTTTATTTGCTTCTACAATAATTACCAAAAACAAATGCTGAAAGAAACTGGGGAACTACTAAGTCCCATGCCTGGCCTCCAAGCAAGACTATTCAATTTACTAACAAAAAACAATAATCTGAACCAAATTCAACTCCTATAGCCTTTAGAAATCATCAAATCATTTCTGGAAGATGCTGACAATAAAGTCTTCATGAGATCTAAACCCTTTCTTGGCTGGTACAGTCATGATGTGCAACATGGAGCCTGCTGAATGGTATGGCCAGCTATGGAAATGGTACTGCTGGCTCTAGGTATGAAGCGGCTGCCTTAGGGTGATTCCAAACTCTCCAAAATCTGCAATGTACTCTGAAATTTGCCGAAAAGAATGTCTTCTAAAGCACCGATAGAAACCCTGTGTGGATTCCTCTCAACTGTGAACTGGGGTTTCGTCCAATTCACCAATCTACGTGGAGTTTTCGTTCCCTGAAGTCTGATTAGCTGGTGAAATTCATCTCCAGAGCTCATCATGGAAAGGTCATCACCTAATAACATTAGTCAGTTGAGATCAAAGTTCAAAGCAATCATGGAAATGCCACCACCTAAGAACATTAGTCAGCTGGGATCACTCCAAGGCAAGTTGGCAGGGAAGAAATTTAGGGGTGAGAATGTGAATAAGCCCTTGATCACATCTCAGGCTCATCCCACAACTCACAAGCAGGGTAATTCAGATTTCAGATCTTTTAGATGGTTCTAGTAGTTTTATTAGCCAGAACTTAGTTTCTCTCCAAGATTGGGTGCCAATGTTTCAAAATGGCCATTTCTAATGGATAATCATGATTTGATACAAGCCTAAGAGAAGTTGTCTTCTACAAGCTTCTTCCTTCACTTGGCGGTTCTTCCTCGCTTACCCCTCAAATCTATTTCTCCCAACATAACCATGTCTTGTGGGGCTAGGTAGAGAATGTAAGCAGGTTCCTTGACTCCTCAAGGTAAGGGCCCTCAGGGTTCTAGACAGCACTTTTGTCATTCTAGAACGGCCTATTGATGAGTCCCTTGTCAGCCCTCCATTACATTTTGTACCTCACTCTACAAGATGAATTACTACTAAACATGACTTCTATCATATCCTTAAAATATTGATAATATTATGATGCTATCAAGTATGCTGTAATAATAATGATAATATTATTCTTTATGATATTAAGCAATACTCTGAGAACTATTGTTAAACTAATTTATTTGCCGAGTCTAATATATTAAGTTTGTCATGTCTAAAATGTGATATTGTTCCTAATAGAATCTCCCATAAAATGTTAATAGTATTTAAATGATTCACCATACCATTGATAATAATGACTTGCTTGATTCCTTAATGGCTGAGATCAGACCTGTGATTCTTGTTTTATCTTTGATTTAGAGGGGTTGAATAGTTGACCCAAGTTGTATAGCGGTTACGTAGTTTATCCCACAGGATGGTAGGATTATGCTCCGATACCATTGTAATGTCCCTTTTGGGATTTTACCTTAATTTAGTTCTGAGACCACAATTCCAGCTTAAGCTGAGAATTGTAATACATTTATAAATATGATTTTATCAAATCGGAAGACATTTCATTATAATGTTTAACTTAAAATTCTAGGAATAGGACTTATCTTGACAGCTTTCTTTGATATAACACTTAAATGTATGCAAAGATGATCTTGATCTGTACATCTTATCTCTCAACTGTTGGTAGCCTTTTTTGATATATTGATGAGATATATTGTATGTTCTCTTTGCAATCGCTTATAGCGATGGATGCTGTTCCTGATCTGACTTTATAAACTTGCAAGGGTTCTCAAGATGCTATTTCCATGTCTGATCTTTCTTAAATATATGTAATTATTTTTCCAATCACTTGTAGCGATGGGGTGTCTTGCTGCTCCTGATTTATCTTGTTGAATATACAAAGATATATGATATTGCTTATAGTGATATGATGCTGTTACTGATTTGTCTTTATGAACTTGCAACGTTGGTGCTTTTCCTGATTTCAAACTTGATATATATGCAACCGATTTGACACAAGGCCCATTGCTTAACTGAGTGATCCAAACAGGATATGTATAAAAGAGAGAAAATATTTTATGATTTTTGAGAGGGTGGATTCAATCCTCAATAAATACCTTACAAGATCAAGGGGTTGCATTGTTTGAATGTCAAAGAGACATGTCTCTTCCTTCTTGTGTCACTCCATAAGCAGATTGCATCTTTTCATTATATCTATCTTTCATACTAATGATTATTGTTATCTCCTAATTGCTCTTGACTAATCGTTGTTTACAATTTAAGCATAAACAAATGATATCGATTAGTTTATTTGGCTGATCGCTTTTCCCTTGTATAATTGCTGCTTCTTAATTGCCTATTGTTCCTTTTAGTCACTGCTGTCAATTACGGTGTGAACATCAAAGACTATGCTCATCGTTCCATACTAATGGTCATTAGCTATCTTTAGACTAATTGTTATTGATTAGTCTTTATACTCTAATCATCTTATAATCTTTAATCACAGCTTTCTCACTTAACAATTATTTGTTATTGCTGTTCATTGCTAAGTGTTTAACCTTGATTTCTGTTTTGCTTGGAATAGCGATGGTCTTGATTAACTATTAATTCTTCCATGATAGTAGTCAGTGATGTGGAGCATTTAGGTGGCACCATAGCTCCGATGCATATTACTACCAACAACACTCTAGAATGATATCCTCATGCTTTATCATGGAATATCAATCGCTCTGTTCGTTATGTAAATTCTTAATATTGATCTAATATCCCCATGCTGCTGCACATTTCATAGTTGACATTTGGTCTTTAAGTCGCTGCTCTACTTTTAATATCTTTTGTTGATATCGGGCTTGCCTTGTTTGTCAACTTCCATCATAAATTCATCTTAGTTGTTGTATTAGTGGGATCATGATCAGCATGAGTATGGTTGTAATTGCCATTTGTTGCATTGTCTATGTCTGGTTCATGGGTTTAGATGGGGACATCACATCTGTTGCACTGGTTGAGTGTGTTCTAGTTGTAAGGTGCTAAGGATTATTTGCTTTGGCATGTTAAATAAAATTAGTTTTGAGACTCGTCTGTATTTTAGTTGAGAGTTTATTGACAAGGTGCCTATGCATTTGTTACAGGTAAGCTGCAAGATTTTAAATGTAAGATCCGGGTCGGAGCTTCCAGAGAAATGTCGTGAATTAGCATTACACTTTCAGACACAAGGAACTCCTATTATGATTGGTCAGTGGCCTTTCTACTACATATTTTTATTTTTAATTGTTTAAGCTGATAAGCTTACTTATTTTGCTTAGATTGAGCAGAAAATAAGATATCATGAACAAAATTATTTATAATATTTAACAACTGAAGTAGCTTTTTTGCAAAATAAACTTGCAAGGTAATTTGTTGTTCCAAACAGCACTCAACCCTATTAATGTATATTTTTGAAAGGATTCTATCCTTAAGCCTATCCTACAATTATATTATTTTTCCTGTTCTTGCCGTTTCCTTGTAAATTGACTTCGCCAAAGCAGGGTTGGTTACATGCTTGGTGGATGAGAACAAGAAACCCTCGCTTATTTGTTTCATCTAATGTATTTATTAAATTTAGTCTTGCTGTCAAATCACTCATGGAAAGACTTTGGTGTAGTGCTTAGTGAATGGAAATTAAGCAGCAGTAGTCTCAGGTTTGGTTGCTGATAAACTGCCTCATTCGCACCTTCCAAAATTGAGTACCAAGATACTTGGGCCTACCCCATTTTTCAGCTAAAGCTACTATGTACTAAGAGCTTTTGGCTTACCACATTGTCCAGCTAAAGCTTTTCCCTTATGTCCTCCTGAAATGTCTTTCATACAATAGTTTATTTATTTTTATTTGAACTTTGGATTATCAATTTAGAAAATGAAGTTGAAAACAATGTTTTACAATTGTTTAATGGATGCAAAAACGTGTGAGGTAAAAGATTACAAAGTTCCAAAATTATTCCAAAAGGTTGTTTTGTGACGTTTTCACATATCGCCCCATTGCAAATGGGGACCTCCACTTTTTTTTCTGCCTTTTAGCATAGCGGTAGATTCTCTTGCTATTAGCCTTTGTTTGAAGAAGTGCATTTTCTCAGGTGGCTAGATAGTGGTAGAGTCATTTCTCCCTCCTTAGGTTGGAAAGAGGCTGAGTAATGTCAATTTGAGCATAGTAGGTAAGGAAGGTCAGTTGGACAAAATTTGACTATGGGAGAATTTACTTTACCCTTCCATGGAATGGGGTGTCAAGTTAAGTGTCGATTTGAGCATGACAAGCAAGGAGATTTGATGGATGCATACCTTGGATCAAGTCTCATCAATTATGCAAAGTTTCCTTCGTCATCCAAGTGGTATGATCATACTTCATTGAGAGGCAGATTGAAGGGGCAAAATTTGACTAAGTATGAGAAAATTGCCTTTGCTCCCTCCTAGGAGCGAAATCCACTTCCATTGCTCCTTCTTAGGAGCGAAATCCTCTTCCTTTGCTCCTCAATTGGAGCAATTTTGCCTTCCTTTGCTCCTTCATGAGAGTGAAATGGCTTCTAAGGCATACTTTGGAGATCATTTGAAGCATTTTTATGCTAGGAGGATGAGAAACCTTGAGGAATGATTGATAAAAGAGAGACAAATTGATGAAATAGGGCTAAGAGCAGGTAGAGAGGTGATTTGAACTTGACTTCCTTTGCTCCCTTGGAGGAGTGAAAAAAACTTCCTTTGCTCCTTCTCAGGAGCGAATTTTACTTCCTTTGCTCTTCCTTAGGAGCGAAGTCACTACTCTTGCATGCTCAATGGTGGTTTGATGAATTTTGACTAATGGAAGAACAAATCTAGAACCTTCACCCTCGCTTTTGATCATTGAAAGGACCAAGTTGATGGAAATTTGATGAGGAACGACTGGAGATGTTGAAATTTAAAATCACTTCCTTTGCTCCTCATGAGCGAAATCCTCTTCCATTGCCCTCATCTTGGAGTGATGTGGCCTTCCTTTGCATATTTGAGGGCGTTGAGCAAGTTTAGTGCCTTTAACATCATTTTGGTCGTTGAAAGAGGTAAATGCATCATGGTTTTGACAAAAGAAAGGAAGGAAGATGAAGAAATGAATTGATTTCCTTTGCTCCCCTTTAGGAGCGAAAATTACTTCCATTGCTCCTCATCTGGAGCGAATTTCCCTTCCTTTGCTCTTGGTTAGAAGCAAAGTTGCTTCTAAGGCCTTCCTTGAGGTTAATTTGACACATTCACATGCATGGATGGTAAAACACCAAGAAATGAGTTGATCAAACCAAGCTAGAGGGCGAATTTGAGGTCACTTCCATTGCATGAGTCTTGGAGCAAAAAAAACTTCCTTTGCTCCTTCTCAAGAGAGAAATCACTTTCCTTTCCTCTTTCATGAGAGCGAATTTGCTTCTAAGACTTCACATGAAGGTGATTTGATGCATATGAGTTGATGAATGGAGAGTAAGTGGATGAAAACTGAGCTAAGTGTCTAAATTGTAATGATTTCCCTTGCTCCCCTTTAGGAGCGAAATTCCCTTCCTTTTCTCTTTCATGAGAGCGAAATTCCTTCCTAAGCATTTTTAATGATGATTTGATGGCTTTTGCACAAGGAGGATAAAAACTTAAGGTATGAATGGGTGAAATTAAGCTAAATTTAATATGATTTCCATTGCTCATGATTTGAAGCGATTTTCACTTCCTTTGCCTATGTCTAGGAGCGAATTTTCTTTGCTCCATCTTGAGAGCGAAAATCACTTCCTTTGCTCCTCCATGAGAGCGAAATTCCCCCTAGGCAGTTTTGATGATCACTTGAAGCATTTCGCGTAAGAAAGATAATAAAATTAAGGTATAAGAAGGTAAAATTGATGAAATTTAGTTAAGTGGGCTAAGTATTGGAGAACTTCCTTTGCTCCCTGATTGGAGCGAATTTCTCTTCCATTGCTCCCTTCCAGGAGTGAAAATTACTTCCATTGCTCCCTTGCAGGAGCGAAGCTCCCCCATTTGCACTCAAAAAGTCCGAAATTCTTCTTTTAGTATGATATGGGGTGTATTTATTTAGTTAATTTTGTTATTTCATCAATATGATTCAAAATGTCTTCTTTTCTAGGTTTGATTGAAGAATCAAAGTCGGGAGTAAGGAAGCACATTCAAGATTACACCAAGATGGAACACAACACAAGGCAAGCATGACATTCAAAAGAAGAAGGATTTCACTGGCAAGCACAAGGGTAACAAGGAAGGTGATTACACAGGAAGGATCTCAAGGTATTCAAGAATCCTCATCGCAACATCACAAAGAAAGAATTCCAAAGGAGTGAATAAGCAATTGTGACATCAAGGGTTCATTCCAACGCAATATCAAGATTCAAAACTAAGAGGAAGTCAACATCTACACCTTGCACCTTCATGGATTTCAGCATTGAGACATTCAAGAGGATAGTTTCAGAAGAGTTAATCAAAGTTAGAAGATCAGCTTGAACAACATGATATAATTTAGAAATAAACATGCCTTCATCATCATCGCTGCTAAAGCTGGATAATGTTGAGTTTCAAGAGATATTATTTACTCATTCATCCAATCCACAAGTGCAAGTTGAGGTGGCATCCTAGTCACCATTCCATCAATTAGAAGGTCCCACATTAGCATGTCTAGATGCAATGTGCCTGACTCGTCCACGAAGACACAAACTCCAATGTACCTACCCCCATTTTCTATTGGTTCACATTCAACATTGAACCTAATTGTAATTATTTCATTTGCCAAAATAAAGTTTGTTGTAACAAACTTTAATTAGGGTTTCATTTTAAAATCTTGGCCATTGATGGGGTGTGATCCTGACCACTCTTTGTAATGAGCTCTCTATATAAAGCTCAAGCTCTTCATTTGTAAAGGTTAATAGTTAGTAGCAGAGAATTAGTGGATAGGAGAAAGATGGAAAATAGGAGGTTAACAATAGTTAGAAGTTAGATTAGAAGGAGAAATTGTTGTTAAGACTTGTAAATAGAGATGCTCTTTTCATTGAAGTTATGGTGAAATGTGTTATTTCAACAAGTCACATGGTTTCTACCTCTCATTTGCTTTCATGTTGTAAGATTGAAGGGAGGAGTTTGTTGAATACATTTGTGTGGAATCTATTTAGTCCATACCACTAGCCTCTTGCTGATTGTAAGCGTGACTTGCGTGGTCAACTGGAATTATATGAGCTTAACTTCAATTATTATACGCCCATTGTTTATGCATTAACTTGAATGGTAATCAATGTTTGATGATAATGATTTGAACATGTTTGAATTGCACCTTAGAAGATTGCAGTGAGTTTGTGTCAAATTGTTCAGTTTGATGGTGAGACCTTGCCCAGTAGGATTCCATTGAATCATTCAACCCTTTCTCTTTTGCCCTTTTTTTTCAATTCAAGTTAGTTTAGGAAAGAAAGCATCACAAGATTGCAACATCAAATGATCAAGTTCTAGCAATTCAAGCATTCATGTAGAACGAAAAGGCCCCTTGGAGAAACAGAAATCACAACGACCAACGAAGCTTATCCACACGTCGTGACCCGACATTGAAGAACCTTGGAGTTATCTCAAGTGATCCTTGTGCGAATCTTCAGCATTTGAGAGACTTTGATCAAGACAGGATAAGATACTTCTGGGTATTTTATTCTGTGTTCGCATGTGCTTAAAAGCACATCAACAGGTTGTATATCTAGATTCCAAGCCATGTAAAATTCACATGATAATAGGCTTGAGATAAACTAATATAATCTATGGGACACAAAAAATGGAGCCTAGAATAGGATATCTTTTCCTTAGGCATGCAAATCGGCTCTATAAATATTATTTAGACCAAATTGGTATAATTTAGGGTTGACCAGTAGGATTTTTAAGCAGGAGCTGAAGAGCTAATTTAAAAGGTTGCCATATATTAATGCTTTGTACAACATGAGCTGAAGAATTGATTTTAAAAGGTTACATACCTTATTACTTCAACCATACCTTAGTACTTTAACCCATAGATGAAAAAATCGGCTATAAATCGTTTAGATCGTGATTTATCGGGAGTGAAATGCCCAGCCGATTTAATTGGCAAAAAAATTGCCTACGATTTTCCCTAAAAAATCGTGTTTTTCGAGAGGAAAAAATTGCGCAAAAATCGCAAATAAAATACAGAATATCGCGTGTTTTGATTTGATAGGAATCAGAACCCTAAAATGCGCAAATGCAGGAAGTTTTAACAGACGCGAAATGAAAAAATGTGTTTTCGGCTTCTTCATTCCACGTGATTGAGCTCCCTCACACCCAACGCCTGCGACCGATTTCTTCTCATGGATTCATCTGTTTTTAGTTAGTGTGTTTTAATGTTAATGCTATAAATTTAATATGTTATTAAGTGTGTCTAGTTATTTAATGTTATAAATTTAATATGTTATTTAGTGTGTCTAGTTATTTAATGTTATAAATTTAATATGTTATTTTGTGTGTTTTTTTATGTTAATAAATTTAATGTTAATGTTATAAACTATGTTAAATTGTTAATATTATAATTTAATGTTAATGTTATAAATTATGTTAATATGCTATCATGTTCTATAAATTTAATGTATATGTGTGTTTTTTTAGAATATTTTAAGAAATCATATATTTTCAAATGTTCGTTAAATTTGCCGATTTATTGCCAATTTTTTCTCGATTTTTCACCGATTCTTGATTTTTAAAAAAATTTCGGCCAAAAGATTTATTGCCGATTAAGATATTTACATCTTTGCTTTAACCAAACATATCAAAAAGCTTTAGAAACATTGTTGTAATGCCCAAAGTCACATACGTAGGACATTAGCCAATTGAACAACTTTTTTTTTTGAAACAACACCAATGAAGCACCACGCACCAATGAGCACACAAGTGTTGGACATTAAGAACAAGAACAACCTCACCTTTGCCACAAGCAAGGTGGCATTAGCGGAAAACTTATCACTTGTGGGACGAAACCATCATCATGAACCTACATAGGGGGAAACTATGAAATATCATTTGGCAATAAAAAACAAACAAAAACTCTACACTAGATGCAGCAAAGAAATTTTTATTGATTTTCAGATTTCTGGAAATAAACTGAAAACAAAATAAACAGAACCATAAAGAAATTTACTGTCTGAAGACATGTTCCACCTTATTACATATTCACAAAAGCACTCACAAAATATAGTATCCGCTGTTAGCTGTTTGTATCCCTGAAATCTTCATGAAAATTTGAGAACTCGATGACTTCTGGAAGTCTGAAATGAGTTGTAGACTTTCTAAACCCTGAACATCATGGCTGATTAAACTACTACGACCCTCGACAGATGTTGGATGCTGATCCCACACAGTTATACTAACATGCAAACCTTGGGTGGCCGTCCAAGCTGCCTTTTCCTTGGGGTTGTTGTCCCAGAATTGCAGAGAGAAAGATAAATAAAATGATAACATAAGACAATGAATCGCCTCCCTCTTGCTGGCCGACTTTTAAAGGCAAATAACCATAAAAAGACTTTCGCCCTAAACTCCTACAAATCAGGCGATTTTCTTAATAAATCAGGCGATGATATTTATGTTTTGCCACTAACAAATATCCAATATTGAATACTCAACGCCCCCCCCTTCATATGAGTTAGGAATAATTAAATGTCAAAAGTGACCCCAACCGATGACTGAAAAATAGGAATTTACTTAAGTGAAAAGGGCCTCACGTTCTCGTCTCCTTCTAATTCACAAAATGGCTAAGTTTGAGAGACGTACAACTACAAGCAGACTTAGCAAAGTAATTTTTAGAGCTTCAGCTAAGAGGGGACATTATAGTCCTCCCTTCCCAAGATTGCTGGTCCGCTAGCAATCGCAAATTAGGATGTTGGAGTATCTCCTCACCTTCCCTTGAAGCATTATCTAAAGGCAAACCCTTCCACTTTATGAGATACTCCTGCACAATCTTATTCCTCAACTTCCTTTCCCTCCAATCTGCAATACCCTCTGGTTCAAGAATCAACTTTCCCTCTTCGTCCAATGGTGGCAATTCAGGAGAGATAACTATTTGCTGTCCCAATGCTTTCTTTAGGCAAGACACATGGAAAATATTATGGATCCTACTCCCGGCTGGTAGTTCAAGTTCATATGCAACTTCCCCAATTTTCCTCAGTACCTTATATGGCCCATAAAACCGTGGTTTCAACTTTTCCACTCCATTGCTTTTCAAAGAGGACTGCTTGTAGGGCTGGAAGTGTTGTAAAACCAAGTCTCCTACCTGAAATGTCCTCTTGACTCTATGTCTATCTGCATACATGTTTTGTTGGTTCTGAGCCTGTGAGATATTGTCTTTTAATACTTTGAGAATGTCTTGGTAACCTTGTATGGTTTCTTTTGCTCGGGGTACTTTGCTATCATCAAGAGCCAAACCTATAAATGACAAAGCTTCATACCCATACAATACCTTAAACACAGACATCCCAATAGTCATGTGGTAGTATTGTAACAATACTCACCTAAATGCAACCATTTGACCAAAGCACGTTGCTGTCCACAAACATAGTTTCTAAGATAGCCTTCAACCCATTTGTTTACAATTTCGGTCTGCCCATCCGTTTGAGGATGATAACTGGTATTGGGTGTCAGTTCTGTCCCTGCCAACCAGAACAACTCTTGCCAAAATATGCTGATAAATCTGCTATCCCTATCACTGACAATGGTTTTAGGGAGACCGTGCATTCTGAACACTTCTTGGAAAAATATATTAGCAACATGAGAAGCTGAGTAATCTGTAGCAATGGCGAAGAAATGGGAATATTTTGTCAGTCTATCCACCACTACGAAAATGCAATCCTTTCCTTGTACTCGTGGAAGTCCTGTGATGAAATCCATAGATATCCCTTCCCACTTTTGTTTTGGAATGGGTAATGGTTGTAAAAGACCTGCTGGAAAAGTGTGCTCTGCCTTATTCTGTTGGCATGTCAAACATTCACGGACATGCTGTAGCACATCATCTTTAAGTCCCTTTCAAGAGAATCTCTCTCTTACCTACCTATAAGTTTTGAAAAACCCCTAATGTCTAGCTAGAGGTGAGTCATGTAACGCTTTCATAATACTCTGCTTTAGTTTAGACCCAAGTACAAGGTAGATCCTGTTTTTGTAATATATTACTTCCCCCACTACGATATATCTAGCATCCTGTACCTTTCCATCCACTATATCATAAACAAAGGAGTCTTTAGTGTATTCGGACAGCAGCTGCGATTTCCAATCAGCGGAAATTTCTGAAAGTGAACATAGAGTGGGTCTTCTAGAAAGGGCATCAGCAACCACATTCTTCTTTCCTTTGATATATTCCACATCAAAGTCGTATGCTTGAATCTTACTTACCCACTTCTGTTGATGTTTGTAATGGGCACCCTAGAATGCCCAAAAACTAACCCCACTGCTGATAGGAATTTAGTCAAACAGTTTGCAGCCAACTCCTTATTCCTCCGTTTAATGTTTCAATGTTTTTTGTTTTTAAGTCTTTGCACAGGTATGGAACCACATAACATGAACTAAAAAGAATTTACAATAATAGGCAAGCTGGAAATTGAACTACTGCTATTATAATATTATTTCCAGAATTAACAAAAATCAAATACATAGTAGGTTATTTTCAACTCACTAAATACTCCAGCATTTTGACATAATGTTCCAATCAAAGTTTCTAATTCTGCTGCTACAGTAACATGAATAGTGCCAGGTGAATAGTGCCGCGTGAATAGTGCCAGGTGAATAGTACTCGCGTGAATAGTGCCGCGTGAATAGTACCTGCATGAATAGTGTCGCGTGAATAGTACCCACGTGAATAGTGTCGCGTGAATAGTACCGCGTGAATAGTGTCGCGGCCTGTAGCTGGAAATGCAACCAAATAATGCTGCTGCTTGTAGCTGGAAAAGCACCCAATCTGCCTGTAAATGAAGCTGATAGCGAAGGATTCCAAAGGCCAAACCCCAAGGGAATGACGTCTAGAATGTCACAAGAGAGGATAGACGTCCTCTAATGCCAAGAACGGATCTGCAACTCACACACCAAATTCTTCTCATATTCCACATGCCCAATGAAGCCACAAAAGCTCCCTTTTATTCTTTCTCCAAGGGCGACCCAACTCACTCAAGCAATGTGGGATAAAACATGTTCAATATAAAACATATTAAAATATTCACTTATGTCTCCCTTGGTTGCCCCTTTGATTTACACATATCTCCATAAAATAAATATTAAAGTAACACTTTAATATTTTACAATTAAATTAAATGTTACTTTAATAAAACTTCAGGCATTAAAATATATTAGCAATCGGACTCCGAATAGCATGAGTGATAGCTCGTCGGAAAGCTCTTGCCAAGGAGTATCAAATCCAATCACCAAAACTAGCCCCCGTTGTGTCCTGCTAACTTACTAAAAATAGTAAGTATGTCTGAAACTAAGTAAATCAACTTCGTTTTGGCCCAAACTGGAAATGACTAGGCCAAAACACTCCAGGATCCCTTTAAACCCTTCGTTAGCCCTCGGGACCATGTAGAGCTAGGCTAACGCACATATACTTGATCAATCTGCTAGAGTGGGGACATTACAATGTTCATTGAGATCCTTCTGTTCTAAAAAATATTTCAGACTATTATGATCAGTCCTAACAGTGAATTTTGCACCTACCAAATACTGTCTAAACTTGGCTAGTGCATGCATGATAGCCAACATCTCTTTGTCATACGTTGAGTACAATTTCTTTGGATCTCTGAGTTTTCTGCTCTCAAACACAATAGGATGTCTTTCCTGCATTAGTATTGCTCTAATTCCCTAAGCTGAAGCATGACATTCCACAATGAAAGGCTTCGTGAAGTTAGGGAGTGCTAATACATGACATGTGCTCATGATGTCTTTGAGCTTTTCAAAGATAACCTGAGCCTCTGTGGACCACTGAAAAGCCCCCTTCTTTGTAAGATCAGTCAAGGGAGAAGCTAACTGGGAAAAACCTCGTACAAATCTTTTGTAATAGCAACATAAACCCAAGAAGCCTCTCAAATCATAAATGGTCTTAGGAGGTGGCCAATCCAAGATTGCTTGTATCTTCTCCTGATGAACCTTTACCCCTTCCACACCAATCACGTGTCCTAGATAAAGAATCTTTGACATTCCGAACTCACACTAGGAAGCTTTAGCGAACAATGACTGCTGTCCCATGATACTTAGAACAATATCTAAATGCTGCAAATGTTCTTCCCAAGTTTTACTATATATTAGTATATCATCAAAAAATACTGATACAAACTTCCTCAAATGCTCACAGAAAACGTGATTCATACAAGATTGAAAAGTTGCTGGTGCATTTGTGAGTTCAAAGGGCATAACAAGGAATTCAAAGTGCCCATAATGACAGCGGAATGCTATTTCTAAATGTCTTCTTCCCTCACACTTATTTGATGATGACCTGACCGTAGGTCAATTTTGGAAAAGAAAACTGAACCATGCAGCTCATCCAAAAGTTCGTCTATCTTGGGTATAGGATATCTATTCTTAGAACAATGACTACTGTCCCATGATACTTAGAACAATATCTAAATGCTGCAAATGTTCTTCCCAAGTTTTACTATATATTAGTATATCATCAAAAAATACTGATACAAACTTCCTGAACTGCTCACGGAAAACGTGATTCATACAAGATTGAAAACTGAACTCACACTAGGAAGCTTTAGCGAACAATGACTGCTGTCCCATGATACTTAGAACAATATCTAAATGCTGCAAATGTTCTTCCCAAGTTTTACTATATATTAGTATATCATCAAAAAATACTGATACAAACTTCCTCAAATGCTCACGGAAAACGTGATTCATACAAGATTGAAAAGTTGCTGGTGCATTTGTGAGTCCAAAGGGCATAACAAGGAATTCAAAGTGCCCATAATGACAGCGGAATGCTATTTCTAAATGTCTTCTTCCCTCACACTTATTTGATGATGACCTGACCGTAGGTCAATTTTGGAAAAGAAAACTGAACCATGCAGCTCATCCAAAAGTTCGTCTATCCTGGGTATAGGATATCTATTCTTAATAGTTCTTTTGTTCAGTGCCCTATAATCAATACACATATGTAATGTGCCATCTTTTTCTTGGCCAGCACTACTGAAGATGCAAAAGGGCTAAAACTTGGCGTATGTGTCCCGTTTTTAGCAACTCCTTAATCGTCTTTTCGATCTCTTCTTTGAAGTGACGAGGATGCCTGTAAGGAGTGGTTATAATTGGTTTTGAACCTTCTTCCATCTCAATCACATGCTCAAATCCCCTATTAGGAGGACGTCCTGGAGGAATATCTCCAAACACAGCACCATGTTTATCTACCATAGATTGTATATCAACATGGTAAGAGGGTTCCTTATTTGTGGCAGCATTGTTAGAAACAAAGTAGTAGGCTGCCCACTCAATATCATCACAACGGAAGAGGGCTTCCATTCGTTTTGCCGAGACCACTCTTGGTCCTCCATCTGCCATAACCTTTAGTATGGTTTTCTTACCTTCAACCATAAACTCTCAGTGCATCTGTTTGAAGTCTTGAACATACCTCTCTAATGATTCAAGCCACTGTACACCCAAAATAGTATCTACATTATTGAGACCAAGAACATAGAAGTCTCCTATTAAGGTATAGTCTCCCATTTGAATTTTCAGCTGTGGTATGACACGAGTACAACTCAAGGGTAAACCATCTGCCACAATCACATTAAATCCCAAAAATTCTTCTGCTTCTAGTCCTCGTCTACTGACTAAGCCCTCATCAATAAAGTTATGAGTGGCACCGCTGTCCACTTAACATACCATTCGCTGCCCCTTAAGAACTCCTTTCAGCCGGAAAGGTCTACCTCTTGGAATGCTTGAAAGAGTAGCTATGTGTGGGTTTTCTCTAACAGTAGTGTCTTCCAAATCAATCTGTTCTGGCTGATATCCTTGTGTGTTATTTACCTCATAACTATCCTCTACTTCATCTTGACTTTTCTTCTCTGAATGTACTTCAATCAAATGAAGTTTACCTTTTCCAAGGCAACGGTGTCCTGGTTCCCAAGGCTCTTTACAGGAGAAACATAGTTTCTTCCTCTGTAGTTCATTTCGTGACTCTTGGTCAGCCTTTGAAGGTGTGCTTTTGGGTTGATTAAAACTTGTGTTTTTTTGTTGACTTGGGCCCTTTTTATCATTTTTCCAAGAGCTGAACTCTTTCTTTGGAGGTTGATATGGTGCTGTAACCTCCAAATCCATTGCTAATCCAATAGCATCATCAAGCGAACTAGGTCTATGAGCTTTCACTAGGCCTTTTAGTTTGTCACTGAGACCTTCCACAAAGAGCATTGCGACCCTCTTTTGAGGCATATCAGGAACCATTACTGCAATCTTCTGGAATTTATTGATATATGTTTCAAGCTGTTTGGTTTGCTTCAACTAGGCTAACTCCCGATAATATACCTCTATATCCTTCCTGTCAAAATGGGTGATCAGCCTATTAACAAATTCTTTCATATGATTGAATCATGGCATGGTCCTGGGAAATGAGTCTATGATGCTACCAGTCATATGCTACCCCTTCCAAGTGCATGGTAGCAAATTGGATTGCTTTTTCCTATAGGCTTGAGTGTTAGGAAGGTATCCAACTTGTGAACCCATGATCTTGCTGATAATTCTCCAGTTCCATCAAAAGTTGGTATATTTATCTTATTCAGGGCATCTTTGTATTCCAACGGCTGGAAGGCTTGCCTCACTGGTCCTCTAGGCCTCTTGTCTAGTCTTTCCAAACGATTCCTAGCCATGTCCCTACACTGGTTCAGGAACTGATTTAAGTTCATTAGGTGCCTTACATCAGCTGGCAGTTGCATATATTTATTTTGTGTTGTCAAGACATCATCTGTGATGTAAGTGTCTCTTCTTCCAAGATGGGCTCCATTTCGTTTTGTCGGGGTAAGAAATTGGGATGCAATGGTCGATCAGACCTTGTGTCTGCTGTCCTTACGACATTCGAAGCCGTTTTGTCTTGGTTTTTGGGTCTTGTCTCGCCATGGCTATGTCAACTACCTTCACGGTTATGAGGACCACTTTCACGGCTGTGATGTCTACTATCACGGCTATGATGACTACTAGACCTCCTTGATTGAGAGCGATCAGTTCTCAGTCGTCGCATGGCTGCAATCATTCTGTCTTGAAACTGCTGCATTGTCTCTTGCTTTTGGTGAGCAAACATTGTCAAGAAATTGTCCAACTGATTATTTAAATCTGTAGGCGGGCTTGCTTCCCTTTTGTCACCCATTTCTGATTCAACTGGGTTAATTTCAGCTTCTTCTCGTTGCCCAGACCTACTCCTTGTATTGTGTTTGTGAGTTTCGAATCCTTTGGGGTGCATAGAACCCTAAAACAAGGACATGCAACGAAAAAGAAAATCAAAACCCCATAGGCAGGCAGGGTTTGTGGCTTTGATACCACTGAAATATCCTTTGGCAATAAAAAACAAACAGAAACTCTACACTAGATGCAACAAAGAAATTTTTATTGATTTTCAGATATCTGGAAATAAACTGAAAACAGAATAAACAGAACCATAAAGAAACTTACTGTCTGAAGACATGTTCCACCTTATTACATATTCGCAACACTCACAAAACATAGTATCCGCTGTTAGCTGTTTGTATCCCTGAAATCTTCATGAAACTTTGTGAACTCTATGACTTCTGGAAGTCTGAAATGAGTTGCAGACTTTTTAAACCCTGAACTTCATGGCTGATTAAATTACTGCGACCCTCAATAGATGCTGGATGCTGATCTAACGCAGTTATACTAACATGCAGACCTTGGGTGGCCGTCCAAGCTGCCTTTTCCTTGGGGTTGTCGTTCCAGAATTGCAGAGAGAAAGATAAATAAAATGATAACATAAGACAATGAATTGCCTCCCTCTTGCTGGCTGACTTTTAAAGGCAAATAACCTTAAAAAGACTTTCGCCCTAAACTCCTACAAATCAGGCAATGATATTTATGTTTTGCCACTAACAAATATCCAATATTGAATATTCAGTGTCCCCCCTTCATATGATTTAAGAATAATTAAATGTCAAAAGTGACCCCAACCGATAACTGAAAAATAGGAATTGACTTTAGTGAAAAGGGCCCCACGTTCTCGTCTCCTTCTAATTCACAAAATGGCCAAGACTGAGAGACGTACAACTACAGGCAGACATAGCAAAGTAACTTTTAGAGCTTCAGCTGAGAGGAGACATTACAAACTACATCCAAAGTGAAAGGACAATCAAACTAACCCATGATTATACTCTCTCATGAACACAACACAAGGGTAGGATGAGGGAATCATCAACCTCAAATCCCCTGTCATGCCCCCTATTTCATATTAATAAATTAAATGAATAAAACTCATATATTAAATTACAGTAGAGACATCTTAAGTTGTCCATCCCTGCATCATTGATAAACAATCATAGTGTTTAATATTTAAATCAATCCATTTGAAAGGTAAATTGGATTAATTAAGTCACAAAAATAAACAGATATTAGTGGCAGACCAGATCTGACACACATGTCAGATCTGTCTGACATTGTAGCAATCAAAAGGTTAATACTTAGTAGCAATTAATCTTCTACATAATCGCTGTCCAAAAACAACGAGAGAGTATCACAATCAGCAGATGATTAGTTAAGAGGTGATCACTAAAGGATTAATTAATCCTTATCAAAGGATGCGGTTAAGAATAAAGGAAGAGATATAATTTAGGGAAAGGTATGTCCATTCCCAATCAAAGGATACAACCCTTCGTTCCCATAAGATATTAATAAGGGATCAATACTCAGTCCAAGGGCAGCGAACAAGGAGATGAATGTTGCGTGAAACTTCAGAAAAAGAAGGTTCAATCCTCACTGCTGGGACATAGTTGGTATGAATACATCTCACTTGATGCCAAGTAATTATTTGGAGTTCATATGGATATGGAATAATATGGATAGAGAACAACTGTTTATAATCTGGAATACTATAATAAATAATATGTATCAGAAACATTAATAATAATATACATTGAGGAATAATAATCAATAAATTGACTATATATATATATAAGCAATTCTAAAGAGAGTGTTGTAATAAGACTTACATTTAAGAAATATCAAATGTATATTTAATTTAATTTATGTACTTTTGCATTAATTATTTCTTAAGTTTGGTTTAATACTTTATTATTTAAGTGATTAATGTAATCACTTATGATTATAATAAATTAAAATAAAACCTTTGGCCCTTTTCCCTAGGTGTTCCAACTCGTGTTATACCTTAACACAATTGGCCCCCTTTGATGAATAAGCACCCCTTAAGTTGCATCGGTCGTATAAAGGGGAAGATTTATTAATAAACTTGGTAAAATTTATTAAAATAAATTAAGTTTTAAGTTAAGCAAGGAGGGAAAAGTTCGAACCTTTTTGGAGGGAGAAAAGAAAATGGATAAAAAGGGCTTTGGGTGCCAATTTTCATTCATTCCAGGTATTCTAATTTCATGAGTTTGGCGATGGAGCTCTGGCTGTGAGTTTCTTCAGCAGTCTGGTTTTCAAGAGCGTAGCCTCTTGAAGAAGTTAGGTGGTGGACGAAACCCCACCCCCTTGTGGATCGAATTTTAGCACATATTAGTTTGGGAAAGAGGAGAAAAGGATCAAATTCAGTAAAGTAATTGACAAATCTGATTGTTAAAGAAGATTTTGGAGTTTATAATTGCAGATCAGAATACCAATTTGTGACTGCCATCAAATTAGTGTTTCCTGTAGCCAGCCGTACTACACAGCACAACATTCACAGATCTGAGGTGGGATGCTGGGAAGGAATTGAGTCTTCTGGGCAGTGGTTTAATGCGAATTTCACATTTCTGTAGCAGATCGGACCATATCAGAGCTATTGGCAGTAGGGACAGAGGTTGTTTAGGGATTTTTGGGCGACCACAGTAGCCGTACAGCTGCTAGCCTGGACATGGGAGGCTAAGGAAGCAGTTCTGGTGCCAAAATCGGAGGGTTTCATCAGTGAAAACATCTAGATCAGTATTTACCAGCAGCAATGGTTTGACAAGTCAGCAAGTTTAAATTGTAGCTCTTCATAACATCAGCCATTGAATTTCCTGGTATGGTTATTGTATTATTCTTGGAATCTAAATTAAAATCAATATTTAATAATCAGTTTAGTATTGGACGAGGTTGCAGTAGTTTGAGTTGTTAATGGTAGTTGCAATAGTTGTTTCAAATTGGTCATTGTCTATCCTTGAA
Organism: Cryptomeria japonica; assembly: GCF_030272615.1. Taxonomy (NCBI): domain Eukaryota; kingdom Viridiplantae; phylum Streptophyta; class Pinopsida; order Cupressales; family Cupressaceae; genus Cryptomeria; species Cryptomeria japonica. The sequence goes on from NC_081407.1 coordinate 793,792,231, forward strand.
ATCGGCATTATCAAAAACTAAAAACAAGAAAAAACAAGAAAAAACCTAAGTTACCGGTTCGGGTTCGAAAAACCCGGTACGGCAAAATTTTGAAAAGTGGTTTGGGTTCATTAGTACAAAAACATGTAAATTATATATATATATATATATATATATATATATATATATATATATATATATATATATATATATATATATATATATATATATATATATATATATATATATATATATATTGATATTTGTGAAGCCTATAAGCATGAATTAAAATTTGCATGTTACATAGCATCATATAAACAACAAAACAAACATAAACTTGTAATCATAGCATCATGATCATACCATAATTGATAATAGCATCATATACATCAAGTTTAATATCAAAATGACAAAATATTCAAGTATCATTGTTTCAACTTTCAACAATATAAACTTAAAGTTTAATCATCAAATGGATCATCTAATGCATCCTCCTCCTCCTCCTCCTCCTCCTCACTGACATTGACATTAGATGAGCCAATGCCACTTGCACTATAAGTTGGCTCAATTTCCGAGTCATCAAGTGTCAATGCAAGAAGCTGAGAAGCAGGAGCATCCAAATCAGTATGCTCTTGCTCTATATCCCACATCTTTGTTTCCCCTTGCGTGTAGTCATGTTGTTTGTGTGAAAGAAGACGTAGGTTGGAATGCACATATACTAAATTCTCCGCTCTTTTTGATAGTAGCCTATTGCGCTTTACTGAGTGGATGAAAGAGTATGTGCTCCAATTTCTTTCTGAAGCAGATGAACTAGCAACCTATGAAGACAAAGTAAACAATTAAAGTTATACATTAATAAAAATAAAATTACTAGCAACCTATGAAGACAAAGTAAACTATAAATAAACTTACTTGTGATAAAACTTTTATAGTGAGGGGTTGTAGGTGTTGGAAGCATGTGCCATGGAAGTCCCACCAGCTATGAGCATCCTTCTTGGATCTATGACGAAGTGCATCAACACTTAGACCATTCCCATTTGTGAATTCTATGAACTCATTTGTAACAACATCTCGCAAATCATCAGCAGGATATAGTCTAAGAAATGCTGCCTTGTACCCATCAGATACTTCTAGATCTCTCCATGGTGGAATCCTTCCTGGTTTATCAAGAAACTGATTGCTATAGTACTTAGGTGTCAAGGCATAGGCAAGAAGGTGCAAAGGAGTGGTCATCTTATTCCACCTCTCTACAATAATTACTTCCAGTTCTTTGAAGAATTTCTCTTGAGGATCATTCTTTTTTTCATTTATAGTGACTTTTATTTTTTCAAGCATTGAGTCAATGGCATCATAAATCTCACCTATGCAAGGCCTATCCATGTCTATATAGCGAATCATGCTCATGATGGGCTGAGTGATACTTAGGAGATATGTAACAAGATCCCACCATTTCTCATTCAATATTCTATCCCTAATTTTTTCTGCCCTCTCAGTGCTACTTTGCTTCCATACAGTCCAATTGGTGCTGATCACCATATTGCATGGTGCCACTCTAACTTTCACAAGTCGTCTGAAGACGATTGTGTTTGATGCAAAACGGGTCTCAGCAACCTATGACACAAATTAATGCCAAATGATTAAAAAATAAAGCCAAACTTTAAAGAAGAATACACAATATAGCTTACACAATGATATTATGAACATTGAAAATTCAAAAAAATCAGAAAATGTAAAATTAAATTACTATTTCACTTAGCTTCAATAGCTCCAAATTCGAATAGGTTCTAAAAATCCCTTGAGACATGTGGTGGTTTGTGATGAACATCTGGATGTCCTCAGCCTCTGCATACACATCTCTGATCCATTTTATTTTTTGCCCAATCCTTTGTAGCATAAGATTGAGTGAATGTACCGCACAAGGTGTCCAAAAGATGTGATCATAGCGTTGCTCAACCAACAAACCAGCAGCTCTACAATTTTTTGCATTGTCCGTTATAACTTGGACAACATTGCGGGGTCCCACAGACTCAATGGCAGAGATGAGAATTTCTGCAATAAATTGGCCATCTTTTATTTGGCCCTCACAATCCACAACTCTCAAAAACATTGCCCCTTTAAGGGACACCGCTATGACATTGATCAAGGGACGTTTTTTAGTATCTTTCCACCCATCTGAAACAATTGTTACACCTGTCTCAATCCATGAATCCCTTATGGGTTTCAATGCATCTTCAACCCTTTTCACCTCTTTCTCCAATAATGTTCCACGTACCTTCTCATAACCGGGGCCCTTATACCCTCTTGGTGCCTCATTAACACTTTTTATCATTTGCTTCCAATATGGGGAGCGAACAACATTGAATGACAACCCATTTGCATAAATGCACCTGACTATATCTTGATCAGCATTGTCTCTACTCTCATTTTGGAATGCGGTTTCTAAAGGCCCCTTTGTTCTTTTACGTGTCAAGGGTGGTTCACTTAGAGGTTCATTTGTGCCAAAGAAGGGGTGGTCTTCTACTACAATACTGGGATTAGAAGGGCCTTGCATTCCCTTTGTTTTCTTTGATGCAGTTTGGTTCAATCTACGGGCTTCCCTCTCTTCTGCCGCCTCATGCTCCCTAATATATTTCATCATTGTCTCATCTGGTATAGATTTACCTTTTTTTCTAGGGCAGTTTTTGATGCCTCTTCCTTTTATTCCACACAAATGGTCTACCACCCGATAATATGAACTATTACGTTCAATATCACATCCATGGCATTTCCAACGGAATCCCCCACCTCTCGGAAGTTGTTTTATAATGTCCACATATTTCCATAAGGGAAAATTTGGATCATTTCTTTGTTTTACAATTATTTGTTCATTGCCAATGGAGGAAGATGTAGATGTCATTCTAGTTCCTATGGCAAGAAATAAAATAAACATATTCAAAAACAAAAACTAAATGATGAAAAAAAATTCAAGTTTCATGTTTGACAATATGTGAAACAAAAATAGTTGAAAAAAAATGTTTAAAAACCTACCTCTTGCAGCCAATGGAAGCTTGAAAATGTATGGAAATGATGCTGCAACACTTGTTGAAGCTTCAAAAATCAGTCTTCAACTCCTCCTCTTTGATCTTGGAAGCCAAATTTTGTTCACCCTTTCTTCAACCTGCTCTTATTAAACTTTTGTTTGCAACACAAATGAGGTGAAATGAGTCAATAAAATGTTTTAGAAGTCAATTTTAGGTTATAACTTTCACTTTTTACAAGGCGGAATTGAAAAAAAAATTAAATTTATGTTATTTTTTGACTTTACAGGCCGCCCAACCGCTCGGGTTCGACTGGGTTCGACCAGGGTCGAACCCACTCTGGGTTTTTCGAACCCTGGTCGAACCCAGTTCGAACCAGACCCGTACCATGGACCCGGTCGAACGAGGACCCGTACCAGGGGGGCCCAGAGGCGAACCCGGTAACCTAGGAAAAAACCAAAAAAATCAGAACCTTGCAAAAAACCCAGACTTGCAAAAAAACTATAACTGGGGGTGCATACTATAGTGGTATCATAGATTTCAGTATCTTGCCATCCTGTGAATAGCCAGTTGAATGACTGAACAACAGTATCGGACTTACACCAGAAGGGGAAATAACAAGTCAGATTAGATGGCTGAGAAGGATAAGGAAAGATAGAGATCACTTAGTCCAAATACTAGGATTGAAAGGAATTTTGATACAATGATGGACATGATGTCCCAGTTATTAGGACCAATGGCCAAACAACAACTACCTCGTGATGAGTGGCCCCAACACACTTCATACTCAGCTGAGACCAACATGACACAAGGTGAACGTACTACCTCCAGTTCAGTACCGAGACCCCTACAACCTGTCTTCACTCCACCGGAGGAGATACCATTCCCACAGGGACGAGTTTAGGATGGACATGTTTCATTATCAGAGGAGATCAGGCATCACTATATAGAGTACATGACCCTACGCCCTGAGGTCAAGGAATTATTGACTTTGGATCAGTTCTTGGGTCAGAAGAGCAGTAGGATTAGTTCAGCAAGCATAGTATAGTACAAGTCTAATTTGGGACACAAAGACTTTCAACATATGGTGGGCAAATTGACCCTACCATACTTTGATGGTAGCGATACATTTTCAACTCGTGCTTGGGTTCAGAAGCTGGACAACTACATTTCTCTGAGGCCCATGCCTGAGGAGGCGATTAAATTTGCCACATTGCATTTGGATGGGGTAGCACGAGTGGTGGTACCACGGGTTGATTACCTTGGGGCACCGCTACATCACTTCATACGATGAGCTCACCAATAGACTCATCGAACATTTCGATCATAAGGAGCCAAAGATGTTCTTTAGAGAGTTAGCACAACTCAAGCAGTATGGTTCCTTGGAGGCTTACATTTCGGAGTTTCAAAGATTGTCAGTGATGGTTACATATGTCTCTAAGAGGAGGTTGGTTGTTTTGTTCGTTGAGAGGCTTGCAGATCCATTACGTAGCTGCGTTAGAGCCTTTGATTCGCCTTCATTGCAGCATGCAATGAAGAAGGCCAAAAGCATGGAGCATGTTGATTTGTAGCATAAGTCTTCCTCCAAACCCTTCTAGAATAACAAGGACAAAAAACCTTTCCACAAAAATTCAGATCAGCAAAAGAAACCTTTCCAAAAACACAATGAGTCGTGCTTAATTGACCTTAGAGGAAGAAATCTTTGCTTCAAATGCAAAGAACCATGGGACCCCAAGCACAAGTGTGCTTCTAAGGGGAAAGCAAACCAATTGCAGTACTTTTCAGGTGATGATGCTAGTTCTGAAAATTCAGACCAGTAAACTGAAAATGAGGACAGCGGTGGAGAAAATGCATCCGAGGGGTCAAATAAGGGACCAGATGGGACAAACCTATGGTATGCTTGTCTAGCATTCAGAGAGAAGGCTCTTTCAAGATGAGAGGAGTCTTAGCTGGGCAGAGAATGGTTACTATTGATGTGTTTTTGTAATGTCCCTACTAGTTAGAGATCATTAACCTGCAAAACAGATTGTTAGAACACAACACACACACACACACACACACACACACACACACACACACACACACACACACATATATAAACCATTTTAATTCACAATCTATTTTTAACACTTAATTAGCATGATCATAATTTTTATCTAAAAAAAGGATACGAATGCCATATGAAAGTATCTCTTTAGGCGGCTGTGAAGCTCGCCTTCTTGGAACCCCTTGGTTCCAAGCCCTTAAGGAAATCGAAGTTGAGTTCGGATCCTGTCTTGCCAACCCCTTCAAGGAAGACCCTTGTCTATTCCTTGCCTTGGGTGATGCCTTCATCATCCAAGTCCTCAGAGGGGACCGGCCAGATCTGTCTCTTCTCAGTTGGTGTTTAATCAACTAAGCCCTATATATGCATATCAACCTTCAGTATATATACTGCCCTAGGGATTATCATAATCCCTCCCTTAGACTAAGGGAGTTTCCTCCCTATGGCCTCCAATGTGTGTTTACATTTACATTTATAATACATTTTGATGATTTAGTACTATTTTATTTCATAATCTACATTTTATGTTGACATGTATTCCTAATGTATTCTTTAACAGATATATATCAAATGTACCCTACCATTGTTAACATATGCATTACATCTTGTTTATTCACATCTATATTCCTTAATCATTCTTTAGTGTGTAGATTAGTATATTGATTAATTGTATCCATTAATGCATATAATAAATAGCTTTAACATATTCCTTACCTAAGTTCCATGAACAATATATATAATTAAAGTTAACATATTAATTAATTATAATACTTAATTAATTGCCTTACATATTCCTTACCTATGTTCAATGAACAATATATATTAATTAACATTAACATATTAAGTAATAATAATACTTAGTAAATGATAATACTTTACCCCTTACCTGTTGGTTTGTAGCAGAAGTCCCGCTCCCTAAATATTACTCCCGCTCTACTTTCCATCCTTTTTTTTTTTTTTTCTTACTGCTGTGGCTGCCTCCCCTCCTTAATACACCATGAAGGGTTGTACCCCTCCACAGATCCCCTTCTACATGAAGGGGTGTGGTGGTAATCGCAGCCCAGGCTGCAATTACCCTCGCACAACTTCATGCGTGGTGATCGGGAGGGCTCCTAATAGTCTATTAGGAGTTTATGCATTGTTTTGCCTTTTTTCTTTGAATGTATTTAAATAATGAATAATTTCCTCTTTATTATATATTTTTACATGTATAATAAATACACTTTCTTTATTATATATTTAAATAATATATAACATTTCTTATATATATATTTAAATACATTACATATTAAATCACACTTTCCTTTATTATATATTAAATATATTTTTCTCTATTTAATATATTACTTGTATTATCGTATTAACCATGTATTTGCAATAATCTAATTTAATTGGTTCATATCTTAACATTATTAAATAACTTTATATCAGGTGATACCTTAGGGGTTATCACAGTCCCTCTAGCTCAATTTTGCTTGTCCTCAAGCATCTTTAGATCTTCCTCTTTTTCCCAAGTAGCATCCTCGTTTGGGAGATTCTTCCATTTAATTAGGTGTTCGGTAATGGTTCGGTTCCTAAGCTCTTTCTGCCGTGTATCTAGAATGATCTCAGGGTACAAGGTGAGTTTCTCTTCATCATCTAGGGGTGGTAGTTCACTGCAAGGACCCACGTGTTGCCCAAGAACTTTTTTGAGTCGGGAGACATGCAACACATTATGTATTTTGCTGCTTTTGGGAAGTTCAATCTCATAAGCTACTTCCCCAATCCTTCGAATGACTTGGTAGGGCCCATAAAATCGAGGTCTCAGTTTCTCCGTCCCATTCTTCTTGAGGGATGATTGCTTATATGGTTGTAACCTTAGGAATACTAGATCTCCCGCCTCAAATGTCCGTTCTACACGCTTCCTGTCGACGTAGAGCTTTTGTTGATTTTGAGCTTGTTGTAAATTTTCTTTCAAGATCTTCAGGATGTCTTTACTCTGTTGCACAAAATCTTGTGCTCTAGGTACTTTGCTTTCTTGGTTTGTTAGTTCCCCAAAGCTTGTGGCCTCATAGCCGTATAAGGCTTGGAAAGGACTCATCCCTATTGACATGTGGTGAGTCGTGTTGTAACAGTGTTCTCCTAAGGTAACCACTTAATCCAAGCAGTCTGTTAACCTGTAACATAATTCCTTAGATAGCCCTCTATCCATTTGTTTACTATCTCTGTTTGCCCATCGGTTTGAGGGTGGTAACTGGTACTAGGGGTTAAATCTGTTCCCGCCATTTTGAAGAGTTCTTGCCAAAACTGGCTAATAAACTTGCTATCTCTGTCACTGATAATATTTAGAGGGAGGCCGTGGAGTCTGAAAATTTCTTTGAAGAATAGGTCTGCTATCTGGTGGGCTTTATATTCGGTGGAGACTGCGAGGAAGTGGGCATACTTCGTGAGTCTGTCTACTACCACGAAAATGCTATCCTTCCCTTGTATCCTTGGCAACCCTGTTATGAAATCCATAGAAATACTCTCCCACTTTTGATTAGGATTAGGTAATGGTTGAAGCAATCCAGCTGGGTGGGTAAATTTAGTTTTGTTGCGTTGACATGTTAAGCATTCTTGGACATATTTTTGGATATCCCTCTTTTGGTTCCTCCATGCATATCGTTCCCTAATATGCTTATATGTTTTGTAGTATCCTAGGTGTCCTGCAAGGGGGTTATCATAAAATTCTTTGAGAATTTTGCCTTTGAATTTGGTCTGAGGGATCAAGTATATCCTCCCTTTATACAAAATGAGGTCTCCTTTAATCCTGAAATCTTCATTGGGTAGATTCCCGGCTAAAATTTCCTTTGTCTGGGGATCCTGGTCATATTCATTAAGGATCTCTTCCCTCCAGTCTTTTGAGATACTGGTAATGGTGTTGATATGAGCTCTCCTGGATAGTGCATCTGCTGCCCCGTTGTTCACTCCTTTCACATATTCTATATCAAAATCGTAGGCTTGTATTCTGCTCACCCATTTTTGTTGCCTGTCATTTAGATCCTTTTGGCTCAAAAAGAAGCGTAGACTGTTATGATTAGTCTTTACACCAAATCTACCACAAACTAGGTATTGGCAAAATTTAGCCAATGCATGCTTTATGGCCAGCATCTCCTTGTCATAGATAGAGTAGTGTCTTTCTGTGTCGGTGAGTTTTCGGCTCTCAAAATCTATGGGATGTTTCTTTTGCATAAGTACGGCCCCAATTCCTTCCCCTGATGCATCACACTGTAGTTCAAAAGGAATAGAGAAATCGGGAATGGCCAATACTGGGCAAGAGCTCATGGTTATCTTAAGTTGTTCAAATGCCCCTTGGGCTTGGTCATTCCATGCGAAAGCCCCTTTCTTAGTTAGGTCGGTGAGGGGTGCTGCAATCTTGGAGAACCCCTTTACAAAGCGCCTATAGTAGCTGCATAGCCCCACAAATCCCCTTAATTGGGCTAAGGTTCTAGGGGTGGGCCATTCCTTGATGGCTTTGATCTTTTCTTCGTCCACACTTACTCCTGCCTCACTAATTTTGTGTCCTAAGTAGATGATTTCTCTCATCACTTCAAAACCTTCAAACTCTTGGGTTTTTAGTCTTCTCTTTGCTGCTAAATGTTTGCTAATAAAATCATGTGAAGCTCCGGTGTCTACTAATGCGATTACTTTCTGTCCCTTGATAATCCCTTTGAGTTTGAAACATCTATTCTCATTTCCTTGAGTGATGACTGCCAGGGTATTGGGTATGTTGTTTTCAAATCTGGTTCTTTTATAGGGTCTTCCTTCATCCTGTATTTCCTCGGTGTTATTTAACTGTCCTCTTTTACACTCATGGCCTCTCACCCATGGGGTCTTGCATTTGAAGCATAGCCCCTTCTCCCTGAGTTCATCTCTTTCTTTGCATTGGTGATTATAACTCCAGGGTTTTTTGCACAAGTGACAAGGCTTTTCCCGGCGGTCCCTCTGGGGTCCCTCATTCCTATGTGGAGTTTTGGTTGAGGTATTCTTGGGGGCACTAAATTCAACCATCCTAGTTTTCTTAATGGCTTCCCCTAAGTTTTATGGTTCCATGGGTTTAACAAAATTCCTAATGGGGTCCTTCAGGCCTTCTAAGAACATGTAGGTAAGTCTTTTCTGGGATAGGTCGGGGACCATTACTGACAAGTTTTGGAATTGATCTATATAATCTTCAATGGTCCCTGCTTGCTTAAGGTGTGTTAGCTCTTGGAAGTACCATTCAGAGTCTTTTTGGTCGAAACGGCTGATGAGCCTTTGGGTAAACTCATTGTAAGTGGAGACATTTTTATGTCCTAGGGTGATGAGACCGTTATGCCACCAATTATGGGTAGTTCCGGTTAAGTGTAGTATGGCAAATTTTATGGCATCTCCTTCGGTCATGGGACTGTATGAAAGGTAGGTGTCTAGTTTTTGTACCCAAGCTTGAGCAACATCCTTCCCTGATCCGTCAAAACAGGGTAGGGACATTTTGTTGACTTTAGCTCTGAGGTCTTTACCCATGGGTTTCTTTTTCCTACTTTCATTAGTCTTGGACTCACAGAAGTCCTTGAAGGATACCACCCTCTGAACTTAAACAGGCTTGAGCAACATCCTTCCCTGATCCGTCAAAACAGGGTAGGGACATTTTGTTGACTTTAGCTCTGAGGTCTTTACCCATGGGTTTCTTTTTCCTACTTTCATTAGTCTTGGACTCACAGAAGTCCTTGAAGGATACCACCCTCTAAACTTCTGGTTCCAATCTAGCATAAATTTGGGCGACTTCTTCTACCCCAAGTGTGGCTGATTCCTCCTCCTCCCTCTCATGTTCTTCCCTAGGGAGAAATTCGGGAATTGTTTGCCTAGAACTCTGGGGTGATCGTTCGTTGTATGTGTGATTAGAGTGTGTTTCTCTTCTAGGGTTTGTCATATCTCTACTGTTGCTGTTGGTGCTTTGGAGGATTAACTGGCTCATCCTTTCAAACTTCTCATTGGTTTGTTCCATGAAGATCTGGAACTGTTTGGCCAATTGATCAGCGATCGCTTTTGCTCCTTTCTTCCTCTGATAGGTGATCATAAACTAAGAACCTTTCCCACAGGATGGCTGGATTATGCTCTGATACCACTGTAATGTCCCTACTAGTTAGAGATCATTAACTTGCAAAACAGATTGTTAGAACACAACATATATATATATATATATATATATATATATAAACCATTTTAATTCACAATCTATTTTTAACACTTAATTAGCATGATCATAATTTTTATCTAAAAAAAGGATACGAATGCCATATGAAAGTATGTCCTTAGGGGGCTGTGAAGCTTGCCTTCTTGGAACCCCTTGGTTCCAAGCCCTTCAGGAAATCGAAGTTGAGTTCGAATCCTATCTTGCCAAGCCCTTCAAGGAAGACCCTTGTCTATTCCTTGCCTTGGGTGATGCCTTCATCATCCAAGTCCTCAGAGGGGACCAGCCAGATCCGTCTCTTCTTAGTTGGTGTTTAATCAACTAAGCCCTATATATGCATATCAATCTTCAGTATATATACTGCCCTAGGGATTATCATAATCCCTCCCTTAGACTAAGGGAGTTTCCTCCCTATGGCCTCCAACATGTACTTACATTTACATTTATAATACATTTTGATGATTTAGTACTATTTTATTTCATAATCCACATTTTATGTTAACATGTATTCCTAATGTATTCTTTAACATATATATATCAAATGTACCCTACCATTGTTAACATATGCATTACATCTTGTTTATTCACATCTATATTCCTTAATCATTCTTTAGTGTGTAGATTAGTATATTGATTAATTGTATCCATTAATACATATAATAAATAGCCTTAACATATTCCTTACCTAAGTTCCATGAACAATATATATAATTAAAGTTAACATATTAATTAATTATAATACTTAATTAATTGCCTTACATATTCCTTACCTATGTTTCAATGAACAATATATATTAATTAACATTAACATATTAAGTAATAATAATACTTAGTAAATGATAATACTTTACCCCTTACCTGTTGGTTCCTAGCAAAAGTCCCGCTCCCTATCATAAATGATGATTAAAAAACATTTATATGTTTAGTTAGGTGATATCTAAATAATGGAAAATTATTACATGAATGGTGATTATTAAATGTTAATTATTTTATAAGGATTCATGCAGCTAGAAATAATAAGAAGCAGCAATTGTCACCATGAAATTGTTGAATATTACTCCCGCTCTACCTTCCATCTTTTTTTTTTTTTTCTTACTGCTGCGGCTGCCTCCCCTCCTTAATACCCCGTGAAGGGTTGTACCCCTCCATAGGTCCCCTTCCACATGAAGGGGTGCGGTGGTAATTGCAGCCCAGGCTGGAATTACCCTCGCACCACTTCATGCGGGGTGATCGGGAGGGCTCCTAATAGTCTATTAGGAGTTTATGCATTGTTTTGCCTTTTTTTTTTAATGTATTTAAATAATGAATAATTTCCTCTTTATTATATATTTTTACATGTATAATAAATACACTTTCTTTATTATATATTTAAATAATATGTAACATTTTCTTATATATATATTTAAATACATTACATATTAAATTACACTTTCCTTTATTATATATTAAATATATTTTTCTCTATTTAATATATTACTTGTATTATCGTATTAACCATGTATTTGCAATAATCTAATTTAATTGGTTCATATCTTAACATTATTAAATAACTTTATATCAGGTGATACCTTAGGGGTTATCACAGTTTTTTATGCACAGTCTAACACAAAATAAAATACCAAGGTATCTTATCCTTTCTTGAACAAAGTTACTCAAATTCTGAAGATTTGGCTAAGGATCACTTGAGACAACTCCAAGGTTCATGTATGTCGGGTCATGATGTGTGGATAAGCTCGTTGGTTTGATGTGATTAAGTTGGAATCACAAAGGGACTTATGTCGAATTGTTGAATGCTTGAATCGTTGGAACTTAGATTCTACCTACTTGCTTGGAGAATAAAGAAAGAGCAAAAGGTAGGGTTGAGGGAGTCTATTCTAGTCCTATGAATGCAAGAGAATGGGTGAATGGTTCGATGGAATCCTACTGGGTGAGGTGTCACCATCAAACTGAACAATTTGACACAAGCTTAGTGCAATCTTCTAAGGATATTTCAAAGATGTTCAAATCATTATCATCAGACATTGATCACCATTCAAGTTAATGCATAAGCAATGGACTTATATCATTTTGAAGTTAAGCTCATATCATTCCAATTGACAACACAAGGCACTCTTACAATCAGCAAGAGGCTAGTGGTATGGACTAAACGGATTCCACACAAATGCATTCAACAAATTCTTCCATTCAATCTAATCAACACGAAAGCAAATGAATTGAGAAGTAGCGACCATGCGACTTGTTGAAATAACACATTAATTCACCATAACTTCAATGAAATCATATGCTCTTTACAACAAAATTTTGGCAACAATCTTTGCCTTCTCCTAATCTAACTTCTATTCTATCTATCCTTAGACTACACACTATTCTATTCTTCTATTAACCTTTACAAATGAAGAGCTTGAGCTTTATATAGAGAGCTCATTACAATGAATGGCTAGGATCAAACCTAATCAATGGCCAAGATTTTACCATGAAACCCTAATTAGGGTTTGTTACAACAAACTTTAATTTGGCCAATGAAATAATTACAATGCTTTGACACATGTCCTCTTTAGAATACTTGACCAATAGATAGTGGGGATAGGTGCATTGGAGTTTGTGCCCCCCATAGGTGAGCTTGGTTCATTGAATCAAGACATGCTGATGTAGGACCTTCCTCTGATTGGTGGAGTAGTGTTTGGGATGCCACCTCAACTTGCACTTGTAGACTTTGTAGATCATCATGAATGAGTATTGAATAATATTTCTTGATATTCAACATTATTGAGCTTCAACAGTGATGATTATGATCGCACACTTCCAAATTATATCATGTTGTTCAAACTGATCTTCTAACTTTGATTAACTCTTTTGACTTGATCACACTTGCATTTCCATCCTCTTGTTCGAGAATCCTGAACTAGTTCACTTCTTGATAAGGTCGATTCCGAATTGTTTTGAAATCCTTTACCCTAGAGTACTAACAATGATTCTTGGGTTTCTGGAGGAAATCCAAGATTGTAAACATTTTCCTCTCATCTCCATTGTGTATTTGAAGAATGCTGGAGTGTTCATTTTGTGGAGCAACCTACTTCCTTGCCTTGTATAATATTATGAAACCTTCCCCTTTGAGCAGCTTCCTTGTATATTTGTAGCTGTGAAATACCCTTCTCTATTACTTGTTCATCAATCCACAATCCTCCTTTGCAATGGTAAATTCCCTAATGCTGCCTGAGTTTGATGTTTCACTTCTTGTCTTAGACCTACAAGCAAACAGATACTGAATTAAAACATTGTGAAATGAACAAAAGGAAGAGCACATAGCAAATCATACATCTTAAACCGTTAGTATGAAATAAGAACTCACAAAAAATCTGGTCTTTCTTTTTGAATTTGTGTTCCTTTCCAGATGTGATTCAGTTTCTGCTCTTTATTGATCAAAATTCTGGTCTAAAATCTTCCTATCTGTGGCAATAATCTGCTCTGATTTTATTTCTGCCCCTTCGTTTTGCACTCCAATCTGCTCCTTGAACTACTTTAAAATGAATTTGTCTGATAATTGAATGATGCTTACCACCCTCTCTTATATATGTGCATCCTTTAATTCCCGATTCATGGTGATGGCCAACCTTGTCTTGAAATGTTTTTTATTATTTTAAAAAATTTTGAATTTTCAGGGCTTTAAACTTTAATACAATGTTCCTTGTTTAGGTCCACGTAGGCATTTCTTTCCTTGTTAGCTGACTTTCTATATTGGTCTTAATTCTTTTCCATCCTTATCGGGTTCATTGGGGTCAAAGTGTGATCAGCCTTATTTTTAAAATAAAACATTTCTTTATTAATACGTGGGCCCCATTATATATCCTTGCTGGCACCTCATTACTTTTCATTGCTTGGCATAATCAAAGGAAGTGGGGATCGCTCTCCTAAGAGGGCAAAGGAATTACTTTTCGCTCTCTTAAGAGGGCAAAGGAAGTACTTTTCGCTCTCTTAAGGAGGCAAAGGAAGTATCTCGAAGAAATTCGCTCCAATTCTTAAGCAATGGAAATGCATCAAACATAATTTGTCCCAAATCAGATGCAAAGGAAATAACCTTAATAGGAAGTCGCTCCAAATTGATGGCAAAGGAAGTCGCTCTAAATTAAGAGCAAAGGAAGTCTCTTATATGTGAAATTCGCTCAAAAATAGGAGCAAAGGAAGTGACTTCTCATGAAGATCGCTCAAAATCATGAGCAAAGGAAGTGAATTGAAAAACGCTCAAATTGGGAGGCAATGGAAGTCACTTAAGTTCGCCCTTCAACTTGGTTTAATCCCCTTAAACCTTAAGTTTCTTGTTCTCCATGCATAAAAGCTTTCAAAACACCTTCAATGAATGCCTTTGGAAGTGACCTCGCTCCAATTTCAAGGCAATGGAAATACAATTTAAGAGGATCGCTCAAATTTTAGAGCAATGGAAGTACCATCCAGCAAAGATCACTCAGATTGGGAGACAATGGAAATGGTCTAAAAAGCATCGCTCAAAAACATTAGCAATGGAATTGCTCTCTCAAAAGCATTGCTCAAAAACATTAGCAATGGAACTGCTCTCTCAAAGGCATCGCTCTGATTTGAAGGCAAAGGAAGTGCCTCAAGATGATATCGCTCCAAACCAAGAGCAAGGGAAGTTCTTCATCACTTAACCAAGCTTTTCTCCATACAACTCTCCTCTTTATGAGATGCAATCAACTCCATCTGACGGCATATGAAGAAATTTGCTCCAAAATGGGAACAAAGGAAATGCACTCTAAAAAACTCGCTCCAAATTGGGAGCAAAGGAAGTCTTTTTCGCTCCCATGAAGGAGAAAAGGAAATAATTCACCTCTTGCAATGCTGATTAGGACAGTCAAAGGAAGTGCTGCTGTCGGTGCTTGAAATGCCTTAGAAAAATTGATTTACATCCATTATTTAATTGGTGGGACCCAAGCAAGGCTACGGTGGCAAAGGGAATTAGAGGAAATGCTATGCCTTGAAACTAACTTTTAAATCTCCATTTCAGATTTTGTGGGGCCCAGCAGGTATGAGAGGAATGTGAGGGAAGTGGTAAGGGGAGCCGCTACGTGGGGAAAGAGGAGGAATAGGATGTTGAAGGAAAGGGAGACATAAGGGGTATGGATGTAGGGAAATGAGGGGTAAAGTGAGTGCTACGGTGGAGTAAGGTAGATTTAGGATGTGGGAGGTATAAGGGGTAGTGGAAGGGGTTAGGATAGAATAGGGGTAGGGGTAAGGTGGAAAGGGAGTGTGGGTAATGTAGGAGATGGGATAGGATAGAGGTTATGTAGGTGAAGTGGGTTAGGATATGGGGAGGGATGGAAGGGTAGGTTTAGGCTAAATGGAGGGTGGTTTAGGATAGGGTGTAGGTTAGGAAAAAGGTAATTAGGGATAAAGATGGGAAATGGGAATAGTTAGGTGGGGTAGGCTAGGATGGAATGAGGGTTGGGTAGGGTGGAAAGGGAAGTAGAGGGGTAAAGGGGTGTGAGATGGAGGGTAAAGGATGTAGATGTAGGTAGAAGTAGGTGTAAGTGTAGGTGTGGGTGAGGGGATGAAGTAGAATGGTGGAAGGGTAGGGAAGTGAAGGAAGTTAAGGGGTGAGGGTATGAAAGGAAGGATGAGGTATGGTGGTAGGAGAATAAGATAATGAATGGGTAGGCTAAGGGAGAGGTAATGGGTAAGGAAATAAAGAGAGGTCTAGAGAATGTGGGGAAGGTAGAGGTAGGTGGAAATGTAGGTGAAGGTGAGGGGATGGGTATGCTAGGATGGAAAAGGGTTAGGTAGATGAGGGCATAGGTGAAGGTAGGTGAAGGTAGAGGAAGGTGGAAGGAGATGGAAGTGAAAGGGGAGGTAAAGGAAAATGGGAGGGATGAATGATGGCGAGGTGGAATGGTGATGGCAATGGCGAAGAATGGAAATGGGTGTGATCGGGTTTGGGCATTCACTGACAGTGCTTGGAGAAGTGGAATTGATTATGCCTTGGCTGGGCAAAGGGAGTGTTGAACCTCACTTCATCCTTAAGAAAGAGGCTTGATCAACTCCTGAGCAATTACAAACAAAAGGTAAATAGAAAGGACTCAACAACAACCAACAACTAAGCTAAGACAACCACCTTAGAAAGCGAAAAAGTGGGGGTCCGCATTTGCAATGGGGCGATGTGTGAATACGTCACAACAGTTACCTTACTAGATACATGAGTCATGCATAATTTCATTGATGAGGGCGTCGTTGCTAGGCGTGGGATCCAGACAGAGGAGTTCGAGGGTTTTAGAGAGAGTAGTTGATGGCTTCATTCTCACATGCACCAGGAGAGTTCTCAACCTCCCTTTCAGGTTGAATGATTATGAGTTCAAGGCTGATTATGATGTTGTGGGACTAGGAGAGATGGATGTCATCCTTGGGATGAAGTGGCTTCATTAGATTGAGGAGTTCTACCTCAATGTCTGCACTATGGAGAACGAAGCATGTTTTGTGGGGCATGATAGATGGGAGTGTACGTATAGTCTCCTCGAGGATGATGGAGAGACTAATTCGTCATGAGTAGGTTGAGTGGGCAGCAAAGTGTGTGTTGATGCCTATTGCAGTTGAGCAGCAGAAGCGTGAGTATCCTCCACAGATTCAGTGGTTGTTGACTAAACATGGTAAGGTGTTTAGTGATAGTCCACAAGGTAGACCACCAGACAGAGGGATTGAGCACATTATAGAGCTGGAGGAGGGTTCTAAGCCCGTTATCATCACCCCATATAGACACCCAAGGCGACTCAAGGATGAAATTGAGAAGATCATCAAGGAGTTGCTTGATATGGGGCATATCAAACCCAGCAAGAGCCCATTCGCATCAGTAGTTGTCTTGGTAAAGAAGAAGGATGGGACACTTCGTATGTGCATTGACTACAGGGCCCTCAACAAAAAAGACAATAAAAAATAGATATCTGATCCCTTGCATAAATGAGTTGATTGATGAGTTACACGGGGCATGTTACTTCTCCAAGATCGACTTGAGATCTAGTTACCATCAGATTCAGATGAGGGAGCAAGATGTGGAGAAGACAACATTCAGGTGTCATTGTGGGCACTTCGAGTTCTTGGTTATGCCATTTGGCTTAACCAATGCGCCCGGTACATTTCAGTCCTGTATGAATAGCGTGTTTCAGAATCGGTTGCGGAGATTTGTATTGATTTTCTTTGATGACATCCCGGTTTACAGTCGGTCTTGGGATGAGCACTTGGGACACTTGGAGGAGGTCTTGGATATACTAGAGGGAGTCCTTGTATGCCAAGGAGTCCAAGTGCGAGTTTGGTATGACAAAGTTTCTCTACTTAGGGCATATTATCAGTATAGAGGGTGTTAGAGTTGATCTAGAGAAGATCTGGGCTATCATGGATTGGCCTCCTCCCAAGAACCTAACTCAGCTTAAGGGTTCTTTGGGCTTTGTGGTTTCTATAGACGCTTCGTCAAGGGCTTCTCACAACAAGCAGCCCCACTTACAGACTTGACGAAAAAGGGAGAATTCCATTGGTCAGAGGAGGCACAACGATGTTTTGACAAGTTCAAATGGTTGATGAGTTCATGTCCAGTACTAGCCATTCCTGATTTCACTAGATCATTTGAGCTTCAGTGTGATGCTTCAAGTGAGGGAATTGGCGCAGTGTTGATGCAGGATAAGCACCCAATTGAATTCGAGAGTAGGAAGTTGAGAGGCCTAGAGAAGAGCTATAGCATTTATGATAAGGAAATGTTAGCCATTATGCATGCGTTGGCTAAATTCAGGCAGTATCTTGGGGGCAGCAAATTTGTGGTTAGGACAGACCACAACAACATGAAGCATTTCCCGAATCAGCGGGACCTCGATGATAGGCAGCAAAAGTGGGTGAGTAAATTGCAGGCCTATGACTTTGACATTGAGTATGTCAAAGGCAAGAAGAATGTGGTTGTTGATGCCCTATCTAGGAGGCCTCATTTATGTGCTCTTGGTGAGGTCATGGATGATTGGCATGGGCTGATTTGTGCAAAGTATGCGAAGGACACATGGGTGACCAGCGTTATAGATGGTTCAGTACAGGATGATAGATACTCCATTGTGAATGAGCTCATCATTTACAAAGGGAGAATATGGTTGGTTCCTAGTTTAGAGCTGAGGGAGAAGATCCTGAGGGCTTTTCATGATGCTCCCATGGTAGGACACCCTGGTTACTTCAAAACATGCAGGCAGATTCGAGAGTGTTTTACATGGAGAGGACTCAAGGGTGAAGTCCTCCAGTGTGTTAGGAAGTGTCCTGTTTGTCAGCAAAACAAGAAATGCGAGTGTATATCCATGGACTTCATCACGGGCCTACCCAAAGCCCAAGGCAGGGATAACATCTTTGTGGTGGTCGACAGATGGACCAAATTTGCCCATTTCTTTGCGATCACCACTACATATACACCTGTACAGGTAGCGGACCTATTCTTTAGGGAGGTATTCAGACTTCATGGATTGCCTCAGACTATAGTCAGCAATCGGGACAACAAATTCATGAGTCAATTTTGGCAGAAGTTGTTTAGACTGAGTGGCACAAAGCTGACACCGAGTACTAGTTACCACCCACAGACTGATGGACAGTCGGAGATAGTCAACAAATGGGTAGAAGGATACCTCTGGAATTACATTGCAGGGCAATAAAAGGCATGGGTTAAGTGGTTACACTTGTGTGAGTACGGCTATAACACCACTTACCACATGTCTATCAGGATGACACCGTTTATGGCATTGTATGGCTATGATGCACGTAGCTATCTGGATTTGCTATTGGGATATAGTAGAGACCTAGAGCTAGAGACTTGCTACAGGAGAGTCAAGACATTGTCAGGTCACTCAAGGAGAACATCGAGAAAGCCCAAAATCAACAGAAGCGGTATGCTGATCAGAAGCATGTAGAGTGTTCATTTGAGATGGGTGATATGATGTATCTCATGCTACAGCCCTACTGACAGTCCACTCTTCGAAAGAGTGGTGCAAAGAAGCTTAAGCCACGATATTATGGACCATTCAGGGTCATTAGACGCATTGGAGAAGTGGCTTATGAGTTGGAGCTACCAGTTGATAGTTGAGTACACAATGTCTTCCATGTGTCCCGCCTTAAGAAGGCAATTGGGCATAATGTGATACCCTCTACAGTTCTTCCACCCCTTGATGAGGAGGGGAAGTTGATTTTAGTCCCTGAGGCTATTGTTGATGTTCGCGAGAGGAAGTTGAGGAACGGAGTTGTCAAGGAATATTTGGTGAAGTGGAAGGATTTGCCAGTGGAGGATGCTACATGGAAGAGTGAGCAGATTCTACAGCACTCGACATTGAGGCTGCTTGAGGACAAGCAATCTTAGGGAGAGCAGACTGTAATGTTCCCTCCTTCGTCAAAGCAGTTGACATTGGAGATTGGCCTATAGCTAGCTCCCGTAGGCCGGTAGAGTGAGTAGGGAGCCTATTCAGAGGCAAAGACAAACACATCAAGGCTTTAGGAGCCCGTTTGGTCAGTTTGGGATAGTCTCCAAAATTTTAGGAGGGATCCCTATTTTTAGGGATGGATTGGGAGTTGTCCAGGACACATCAAGAAACCCTTGGGATCATTCGAGGAACTTTTGGCACAATTCCTATTTTTTAGGAGGGCACTACCAGTTAGCTCATAGTGGAAAGACATCTTCAGACAAAACTCGAAATGGAGCCCAGATGAGCAAGTTTAGAATAAATTGGTAATAATTTAATTATTTCCTAAGTTTGGTTTAATAAATTATTATTTAAGTGATTAATGTAATCACTTATGATTATAATAAATTAAAATAAACCTTTGGCCCTTTTCCCTAAATGTTCCAACTCATGTGTTATAACTTAACACATTTGACCTCCTTTGATGAATAAGAACCCCTTAAGTTGCATCGATCATATAAAGGGGAAGATTTATTAATAAACTTGGTAAAATTTATTAAAATAAATTAAGTTTTAAGCCAAGCAAGGAGGGAAAAGTTTGAACTTTTTTGGAGGGAGAAAAGAAAATGGATAAAAAGGGCTTTGGGTGCCAATTTTCATTCATTCCAGGTATTCTAATTTCATGAGTTTGGCGATGGAGCTCTAGCTGTGAGTTTCTTCAGCAGTCTGGTCTTCAAGAACTTAGCCTCCTGGAGAAGTTAGGTGGTGGACGAAACCCCACCCCCTTGTGGATCGAATTTTAGCACATATTAGTTTGGGAAAGAGGAGAAAAGGATCAAATTCAGTAAAGTAATTGACAAATCTGATTGTTAAAGCAGATTTTGGAGTTCATAGTTGCAGATCAGAATACCAATTTGTGACTGCCATCAAATTAGTGTTTCTTGTAGCCAGCTGTACTACTCAGCACAAGATTCACAGATCTGAGGTGGGATGCTGGGAAGGAATTGAGTCTTCTGGGCAGTGGTTTAATGCGAATTTCACATTTCTGTAGCAGATCGGACCATATCAGAGCAATTGGCAGTAGGGACAGAGGTTGTTTAGGAATTTTTGGGCCACCACAGCAGCCGTACAGCTCCCAGCCTGGATGTGGGAGGCTAAGGAAGCAGTTCTGGTGCCAAAATCGGAGGGTTTCATCAGTGAAAACATCTAGATCAGTATTTACCAGCAGCAATGGTTTGTCAAGTCAGCAAGTTTAAATTGTAACTCTTCATAACATCAGCCATTGAATTTCCTGGTGTGGTTATTGTATTATTCTTGGAAATTAAAATCAGTATTTAATAATCAGTATAGTATTTGATGAGGTTGCAGTATTTTGAGTTGTTAATGGTAGTTGTAATAGTTGTTTCAAGCATTGTTCATTGTCTTCCTTGAAATCTGCATTATCAAAAACTAAAAACACAGAAACAATCCAAAACAAGAAAAAACCAAAAAAATCAGAACCTTGCAAAAAACCCAGACATGCAAAAAAAAAACTATATCCGGGGGTGCATACTACAATAACACATGACAGGCTATTATATTAGTGGCCTATTGTTAATTCATCTACTATGCCCTATGAGTCGATAGGTTGGTGTGTGTAGGGAAAGGCGAGTAAACTCATCACAAGTGATGGTGAGCTCAAGATGGGTAGGGACATAGTCTTGGGCCTTGAGGGAGCCTCCTTGTAGGTGGTTTCAGCGTCTTGTGACAGTAAATCCCCATCTCTCATTAGGATTAGGAAAGAATTTAAGGTAAGACATTAATGCAATGAATGTCGAATGTGTTATGAATACTAATTCATGCAAAAGATTAAGAAATATGGATTGAAATATAAATATGGATAATTCATTGGCAAATAGGCAATCTCCTAGTAGGGGACATTACATCCCCACCAAAACAAGCTTACAAAACCAAAGGAAATCCACATAAATGTTGGAACGACTAGGAGATGTCACATCTTGACTAGATGTCTTGACCATCGGTTTTTGGAATGAGGAGTAGGATGAGGGTAACAACCACCTTCAATCCACTTCACAACAACGTTAACAACACCTACACTCTCAACCAATTGGATCAGTGACATGTTGTTTTCAAGAAATGAAATGCTTCTCTAGGAAAAAGGTGCCATAATTCCTTTAGTACGAAACTTGTCAACAAAGCGACAACATGGGAAGACTCACCGAGCCAAGGGGAACAACTTTCGGATACAAAGTTTCCTCAAGAAATGGCTAGAAGACCAGAGATGGGTCGCATGTTGGGAACAAAGTCCAATGACATATAGTGTCCATTTTCAATCAAATTTCAAATTAATATAACACATGCATCTCAATGAATACAACAATAATGGAAAAAATTAAGTTCTCAAAGGGAACTTAGCACACCGCCATACATGCATCTCAATGTTAAACAAAACTATCAATGAAAACAGTGAAGCTGAAACACCAATTAACACTCAAAGCAACAAGCACAAGCACGACCTATGCATCCCTTAATATATAGTCAGAAAACAATGCCAAAACCAAGACATCCCAAGAAAACAAAAGGGTGGGGATTTACACATTTATCTGATGGTTTAATCGTCTTGCAAGTAATTTGTTTCTACTTTTATGTTTACCATAGGTTTACATGAACGAATGATTCCAGTTTATGCTGTTGTGCTTTAGATCCCCAAAATATTTCTTGCTAAACTGTGGGCCGTTTTGTATCTAATGAGAGCTTTGCAATGGACTTTGCAATGTGATAAGAGTTGTTTATTTTTACCAAAGTACTTTGGGCTGTAATAATGGCACCTTAAAACCTTACTATGAACTAGTTCTTGATGTTCATAAGGGATTTTAGTTTCTCTTTGGGTATCTTCATGTTCAACACAAGTAAAGATCAAATCTTTAATCCTTGAGTTGGCTTGTGACAGCACATGACCATCATACACATTGGATAATCATTGTTAGGTAAAACATAGATTTTTCAAAGAGTTGAACCTTGTATCACATTAAAGTTTTAAACAGTAGGATAAATACAACAGATGAACAAATGGAAAAGTTAACAAAACAAAACTAATCAGCATAAACATAATTTGAGGAATCAAGCCAGTGGTTAACTCAAAACTCCAAGTTGCCAATATGTGGAGCTAATTAACATATAAAGACTTTCCAACAGGACAGTTTTCCCCAATTGCTTCCCAACATTCAATGCATCAAGGAGAGTCAGTGCTTGTGTTCCTAATGGATACCAACAATATTTAGAAAAACTACAATCCCGAAGCAAACTAGTCCTTATCTGCCTGTGATATCAAAATGCAAGAGAACAACAGATTCAATGCATGATTAATATGGTACTGTATGATCTAGAATCCAGTTACTCATAAATGCAGTTTGACGAGGCTATGTGAGTATAAATAGTAAAATAACCTTTGGAAACAAATACTAGACAACAAAATTCCTCATTTCTATGGTTTATCTATGAAATTGGCTATCTCATCTTTTTGATCTGTACTACTATTTTTTGCACCTTTTAAAAAAGAACTCTCTACCTTGATGAAATATGATGAAAACTAAAGCAGTTAAAGTGATTGTTTATGTATCATCTTTTGTCAACTATACTTAATTATAAATAATTTTGTGTAAACTTGTTGCGCTGTTGTCAATGGATTGTTGGGCTTATTTCAAATGGAATGTCTGTTGGACTTTGGTTGAATTTGCTCATGTAAAAGCTATTGCTCTTTCTAATTTTCTTTCATATCTGTACATTCCAGGAGGTGGCGTCCTAGCTTATACACTCCTTGGAGTTGACTACAATGAGCTGAATGGAGATTGTGCATTTCTTATTCTAGATCCCCATTATACAGGGACAGATGACCTAAAGACAATACAAGTAAATGGATGGTGTGGATGGAAGAAAGCAGTCAGTAGCAAAGGAAAAGAATTTTTCTTGCGTGACAAATTTTATAACCTATTGCTTCCACAAAGGCCAAATATGGTATAAACATGCAAAAGTCAATGATTCTCTTCTGTACACTCCTATGGACTAAATTGCCTTTTTTAGCAAATACTTCAATTCGATTACAGGCCCTTCTTTTTGGCAAAATCTGTATTTGATATTAATTGTGGCATCTGAATTAGTAGTTTGAAGTTTTTGTGGTATTCTTTTTAGCTAACCAATCAATAAGCTATAACTGATCATAAGTCATAACATGGCAAATAATGTGGTCTAAAAATTGCTTACCATTGTGAAAATCATTATTGTATCCTTGCTACAATTTCGACTGGTAAAGCATGGACCTTTTATTAGGGACGGTGGCACAGGTGGTGAGGGTACGTATGTCCCCCCCAAGTCTCCATGTCCTAGAGATGTCCCCGAACAAAAAATGCAGGGATTTTTGGGGCGGTGGGATGCATCCTTATGGTACACTATTTATATCTCTCATGAGACTCGCAGAGATGAAGCTGGGAATAATTATTTGGTCGGTGCTTTGGTGGTCGCTGCCTCTGACTTTGGATTCTTTAAGTCTTATAATGCTCATCTTATTGTTATATAGTTTAGTGTGCTTGAATCTCTTTTTTTTTTATATTTCCACGGTTCAGGGCTTTGAGAGATGACAACATTTTGAATCAGTATGGTAGACAAACTTTTAGACAGATTTAGGCACCATTATTTGTTTTTAAGAGGAAACCTGGTTTCACAAGGAAAGCGTACTTGGTTTGATTGCACTCTAATGGCCTTCTAATTATAAATAAGAATCAAAAAGAGATTTGAGTCAGGTTAGTTAGCAAAAGAAATAGTAATTTATGTTGAAATGTTGGGGGATGTGATTCAATTTAGTGCATGTTGAATTTCAAACACTTTACTGATTAATGGGAACTCCTTGATTGGTGTTATAAGATTTTGGTTTGGTTGGTTTCAATCCCACCTGTTTAGTTTTTGCATAGCACTTGATACAATTAGTAGCAAGTGGACCATTAAAACTCATGCAAAGGTGGGTTAGGTGGGTTCTTGTGAATCACTATCCATGGAAGATGGATTATGAAAAGATTATCCAAGTACTAATCTTGAAAATTTGTATGTAATAATATTCAACTATAGATTCTTTGTATGTATAAAACAAACTTTAATTTGTTGTTTTAACTATTCTATATTTGATTAAATATTTTATTATACATTGAAAACAAAATGACTTGATTTATAAAGGGTTTACAAATGGGAATTAAAAAATGAATGCCTATTACAACAGTGAGAAATGAGTGCAAAAGATGGACCTTTAAAATGGTATTAGTTTGTATCTGATCTCAATAAATTATTGAACATCAATAAACAAACATAGATGAAACCATAAAACTAGCTGCAATTCAGTTCATTTGATTAATTAAACATACAGATATACGAGATGGTTTAACCACCTTCTAGGCATCACATAACAACCCACTAACCAAAGTCTGTAGGGTGTGATTAATGAATAATCAATGTCTCATAAATTAGCATTTACAACACATCTTTTGGTAAAGAAATGTCATTTGAATGATTAATCAATGGAGGAACCCTAAATCTAGGTTTCTCATTCTAGCAATAAATTTGATGCAATGGACACAATTACTTTGAGATTACATGTGGCAAATATATGAAGGGACCCTTGTAATGGCGGGATCAAATGAATAGCTAAATCATATAATACTGACACATTTTTCCAGATTTAAAAATAATGCAAACAAGGATGTGGGTCAAATTAATTATGGTGTGTCCATGCAGCCATGTTTTAAGTTCCCTTCGGAATAAAATCAACAAAGAATACATTTAATAAATTTAAATTTATTTATCAATTATAGGCAAAGCTGGGGTTGTCCTTGTATCACAATGGTTGTAGGCTACGCACCTCCGGGTGGAGGTCTCAGGGTTGAAACCCCTGAGCCTCATGCCATGTCATTCATGCTAGGCGATACGGTGAGGTGGAGGTTTATCCTCCCCCCCGCTGACTGTGATTGCCCATAGGTCCCCATCTCGGAAGAAAACATCTGCTCTGCCCCGCTAGTGCCGACAGACCAATCTAGTAGCGCGTACCATGAGGAAGGCGTAGCACAGATGTAGGGTAAAGTTTGATGTCGACTCTCATTATCAGCAGCTCGATCGATGGTTTGTCTTTGTTCGTTGGCCAATGGAAATGACGGTTGGTGCTCTCAAGTCGTACAGGTGCTTCATCGAGGATGCCTTGGTTCACGACATGGAGATGAGGTCCTCCCATGTGATCTCATTGGTTCATAGCTCCAGTCAAAAGCGCTTGCCCTTAAAAAAAAAAAAAAAATTAGGCAAAGCTAAACAAGCTAATGACAAGCATTTTTGTTGTTGAACAACACAAGAGGTGCATTATTGCTGCAAACCAAAATCACTACGGGCATATTTTAATAGAATCCTATAGTGCATAGCGGGCAGCTACAAAAGCTTAGCAAACAACTATACGTTGATTGCTTCAACCCTTAGCAACAAAAGCTCTTGTGCCTTATCCAATCCCTTTTATTGGTTTTCCAACACTTGGTCCCTTTTCTCATCACATTCGGGCTGACTATTCATATCTATATGACTTCACACTGTTCTTTGTCTTGGTTTGAAACTTTGTGACACCTAGCATTTTAGTAAGTATGATGTAATCTTTATCTTTATTGTGAGATTGTTGTCCTTAATGTTGACGCTTAAATTTTCCAAAGCTATTAGGTGAATATGCCATTTTACTTATTTCATTGCAAAGTAGTAATTTTCATGGGTGCTTATGACATCTTCTATTAGTTTAAAAGCCTTGACCAATAACACTTCTATATCAATTTTTACTATATTGGAGTGCTTGTTACATGAAAATTGCATTTATGTGAATGAACTAGTCATTAATAAACCACTTGAAAAAAAATGCAACCAACAAATCCACAATCAATGCAACACAAATCATTCACGGGGATTGCTTACATTCTTGGATCTGTGAGTTGCTTTATGAAGAAGACTTGGATTGGAAACATCTTAGGGAGTATCATTCTTAATTCTTCAAACCTGTTAATAATGCACTTCTATAGGAATATTTAGTCATACTTCAACAAAGTCTCGAGATGTAGGGATGAATCTTGAGGACAACAAGGACCAAGGGCCTAGTTTAAGGGATGACTAAGGGATCGTGACCAAATATATATAGTACTTCACAAATGAGATATTAAAAAATGTATACACGTGAAACTTTGAAATATAAACACATTGCATTGAACAATGGAAATGCTGAATATTAGTATCAATATATTGTTATATTTAAAATATCAAAATATAATTAGCCAATGGGCAAATGCCTCTAATCAAGCCCAAAGTTTGTGCCATACTCTTCATCACTTGAATTGTTGGTTTACCTAAGGTCAAGCTCCTCCGAACCAATATGAACCAAACCTATTTGTTCCACATCATTATCAACACGTGTTGCCTTTGTTGGCTTACATCCCATCAAGTTGAATTTTCATTGTACATAAACATATTATGGTCTAGACATGAGTCACTATATATAACTATGAATTATTTTGACCTTTTAGGGATAAGTTTATTTATGTAAGAGAGTGGATGAGGGTAAAAGTAGATGAGATCCTTTCAACAACTAAATAATTATTATCTTTGGACAACAAATGAATGATTAGCATCGTCAAAAAATGGGGCCCATATGTAATCCGCTACAAAATTGGGTCCTCCTTTGCTCTAGTCTCCCCATCCATCTTATAGTCATTTTCTAACATCACCTTAGAGGAAAAATTTATCAACTTAGTATGAATGATGTTGACATTCTCTATACCATACATCTTCTAGAAAACCTTTACAAAACTTGCCTTTAGCTCAACATCTTGTATAGGGGTAAATTTGTTAGGCCTTTATATGTACCAATTATGTTTAATGCATAGAAAATCATGTCAAGGAGTGTTAAGCTTCATCTACATTTTTTGAATGATTGATTGAATATATTTATGAGTGAAGTACAATGTGGGTTTTTTCTTCTATACAATGACCTTGATTTTATTCTAGTAATGCACTCATACACCTCTCCAAGGTTATGTGCATTTGCATCCTCATATGTAATGATTTTGAAGACTAGAGCAACAATAAAGGAGCCATATTTTGTATTACCTTGAAGAGCGCTATTTTTCACCACTTCATGCTCTTCCCCTATTTTGACTTTAAATCATGACACTAATTCCACTCCTTTCATAATGATTAATTGTAATGCATATTGCATCCCAAGCATCCTCTACAAGAGAATGAAGTACTACACATATCTAGTCTCCATATGTTCTATAAATTCCTTCTCAAAGATGGTCCAAATTAGTGTAAGTGAAATGTCGTGGTTGTAGATAAACATCTAGATATCTTTAGCATCATGAATGACTTGTTTGATCTATTCAATTTCACTCATTTCTTTGAATGCATTATTTTTGGGATGCACATGGGTCCACCAAATATCTATATGTGATCTCAATCAACTTCCTCATAGTTTTGCACACCTAGGCCATATCTATCATGATTTGTAGGTCCACATTCTTTAGCCTAAGCTTTTCAATTGCATCTCTTCAGATTTGGAATTCATAATTGACATGCGTGTAATGCCCAAAACAATCATCATTTCTAAGATTGTAAGGTCTATCTATACACGTGATTATGATGAGTGGATGATACATAATATTTGTCCACTCATTGATGATTATTTTACATCCACCAAATTTATCCATGAGAACCATTAATCTTGGAAAGGTTCTTATCCAATATTGGCAACCTAAATTTTGTTTCCATCGGTGGCATACATGAAGCTCTTGCTTTTATTATCTTGTTGCAACCTCTATATACTAAAGAGAGAGAGCCACATAGAATCAAATGTTATTGGCAAAAAATAATTAGCTAATGCAATATTTTGCCTCTTCCATTGAACATTGAATAACTTTTATAAAGAAATTAAAGAACCTAAAATACTACTAATATAAAATTAAAACTAATCTTTGTCCCTTAAGTGTTATTTTTGGGTTGTCTAGTTTTTTTTAAGAAAGGCAATATTTCAACCACCGTCAAAATAATATTTTATCAATTTACATATATGAGTAAGTTTATACAATACATCGAATATCTAAATTGGAAACAAAAAACATAATTGGCATATGATCAAATATTATTGATTTCAAATTTAGTAATGAATTGTAAAAATATAAAATGAAAATGCAAAATTATTAAAGGCCAAGGCTTACGTAGAAGGCTTGATGAATGTGTTGAATGGATGATCAATGAAGACTTGCCACTTGCTCTTCCTCTTCCTCTTTTTCTTGCTCAGTCTTGGAACATTGCTATCATAGTTCATTCTTGCTTAATGATATGTAACACTTCTTGGTGGTTTGGATTGAGGGTGTGATTTATTTTTACTGTTCATTTTAGTGTTTAGGGTGTGGGTGTAGCAAATAAAACTTTTAGCTAGGGCTAGTAGCCCACTTTTCCAAAAGATATTTTTTATTAATGTTTTAGGTATAAGGGATGACCATGAGATTTTGATATAGTTGAGGGATGTTTGGGTATCCCCTAAATGCCCCCATTAGGGGGAAATTCCCCCAAAATGTCCTCTTTGAGAGAAATGTCATAGGATCTTCCTCTCTTTGTTGGTGGCAATGGGGGGTAGTAGGGTGCATTGACTTGGCATCACACCATTATGGAAACAATTGAACTTTGTGAGTAGTAGACATCTTGATGGATTATTGATTACAATCAATATGCTATTATGATGACTTTAATTTATTTGTGTTGGTGTGAATAAGGTTTTGTACCTTGTCAAGGTCTTGTACCTAGCGAGTTCTTGGTAGGGGACTTATTCACATGACTTAAATTTTCTTAGGTCCTAGATGCCATATAAGTATTAGCTGTCTAGATAAGATCATATCATATGTTATGTTTAATGATGTGCTTTATGTTTCATCCTTGTCATCTAATCTTCTTTTCTTTTTGTCTATCAAATTGCTTATAGTGGACAAGGTAAAAAAGTTAAGTTCACTCCTAATTCTATTTTCTTTAGGGACATTGACACTACATGGATCATTGCTACAAGGATGGTTGATTATTCATACCATTTGTATTCCTTTTCTCATTTTCTTATGATGATGATAATGTTCCTTTGGTTGATGTACACACACTTTCATCAAGTGCTAATCATGTTTGTGAGGAGAAGTTTGGTCATTTGAATCTTGGTATTTTAGAAACTAGTGTTGATCTTACTACTCTATTTGTCGCCTCTTCAACTTTTAGTGCTTTTATTTGGCAATATTATCATAGTGTTTCATATTTTTCTTAATGGGTGAATATATTTAAAACTTGTTTTTGGAGTCTCATACTGCAAATTTGAAGGACACACTTGAGGGAATTTCACTTTTCTTTGATGGCAATTTCAACACAACTGTTATCCCATCTTCATTGTCTTTAGGAAATTGACATTCATGAGTTTCCTCCTTCATTTGATTTGTCATGTTTCTTAGTTGAGTTTGATCATGAGTATATTGTGGCTTCTTCAAGCTTGGAGACTCCTATTCAGTTTTCAAAGACACATTTTGAGACTTATTTCCTCCTTTCGGTTAGACATGGAGTGGCTTCTTCATCAAGCTATGGACTTGTTTCTTCCTAAGGGAAAATGTGTTGTTTGTAGGCATTAGATATTCTTTTGATTTCAATAATTCTTCATCAATATTGGAGCGTCTTCATTGTGTGGGCAATATATTGTCTCTCTTTTTCCATTTTATGGGGCAAGGGTCAATGATTGTATCTTCATGTTGGATGTAGTCCTTGGGGGTATCATTGAGTCCTCCACACATCATCCTTATTTGTATCTTCTCTCTTTTTGGAGAGGATTTTTGTCCCACTGGGTTTTCTCCTTTCCTCCATTTGTGGGAGATTTGCATGGGTACCTGACATAGCCTAGTAGTCGGGACCAATAATAATCTTTCATCATTTGCATAATAATCTACTCTCTATGTTGCACTTAAAGAGGGGTGTTGGTGTGAATAAGGTTTTGTATGGTTTTGTGCCTAGCTAATTCCTAGTAGGGAACTTATTTACTTGACTTAAGTTTACTTAGGTCTTATGTGTCTTAGAAGTCTTAGTTGTCGAGAAAATTTTATCATATCTTCTCTTAATGGCTTTTATTTTAATTCTAGTTACCTAAGTCAATTTAATATTTGATTGAGTTAGTTGTCTAATTGTATATGATCAAGACACATGTCAACATCTTGTCAAATCCTATCCCTTACCTTACCTTTCTGAGAAAGTTTTTTTGTGTACATTTTCATTCATTCTTGCATCCATAATCAACAAGCCATTCTTGACATTTTATCTCTTGTGGAAGTTATTTATCTTGCAAGTGTTCCTATGGTTGTTGAGGAGTCACCATTAACTCCTACAGTGTGTTTACTTAAAGCTTATTTGAATAAACTTTAATAAATGGTTACTTTTTTTTATCTTAAGTTCACCTCAAGCTATCATTATTTTTAAGTTCCCTATAATTCTTTTGCATTGAATACATTGAAAGCCTAAAATTCCAAGATGTAACAAGTGCCATAATCATGGTTCCTTGGAATCTTTAGTTCATCAATGCTAAGATCTTTAGAGTTTATTTCCCCTGATCCTTGAGTTTCTTGAGCTTGAGCTTTTAGTGAAAGTTCTCAATGCTCAAGTTTCTTTCATATTACACGTAATGCTTGTGTTAAAAATAGGTTTAACTTAAGGCTAACTTGGGTTACCTTCTTTTGAACTTATTATAGTTTATCAACTACTTGGAGGCTTAATGTTATCAATGAAGAGAGTTTATGTGCATCACTTGCTTTGATAACTTGAGAAAATTGAATATCAAATGAATATCATATCAAGACATATTATAGGAGTTTTTATATTTAGGGATATTAGTTTTATTAATTTCTACTATTGAGATGTGATGTGCACATGCTATGAGGTTTCTTAATTCATCTTCTTTGTTTTAATTCTCATTCAATTGGGTTTGTTTTCAAAGTTAAAATTGTTCAAGAGATTTACTTTGAATTTTCTTAGCAAGGTTTCAAAATTAAAATGTCTGTATACACTTGATTTTTGTTTGATTGTGTGAACTAAACGTTTTGAATTGTGCTAGTAAGATCAACATGGCTCAAAAGCTTGGACATGATGCTATCAATTTATTATGTCTACATGTGCTTGAAAAGACCTAAATATTTTTGGATGATTGAAGATTACACTACCTATAGATTAATTTTTGAAGTGCATCACACGATTTAGTGTGTTAAATAGTTCTTGATTTACAAAGATTTAAAAAATACTATGCAACTATGAAAAATTTATCTTGAATAACCATTTCAATCCCCTTAAGTCCTACCTTAAAGAATGTCTTAGAAATCAAGATACTTTTTCCAATTATTTTTTTAAACTTATGAAACTCAATATTATCAAAAAGAGGCTTTTTTTTAATTTTAAAAAAAAATTCATTCTTTAAAAAACTATGTTAATGAGCTCAACATATTTTATGCAATCTTACAAACACAAGTTAAACGCATTCATTAACATCCAAGTATAAAAGAATACAAGCCATTGAAAGGAAGTGAAGGTGTGTAATACACTTCCTACACGTCCAAGAGGGGGTGTGTAGAAAAACTAAGTTGATGATGTAGTTACAAGGAAATAAATACAAAAACAATATATTGTATCATAATGATTTACATGGTGAAAAACCTTTCTAAATAAAAACCTCACAATCCAAAGCAATTCAATGTATTATTGAGCAATTAACATAATAACAATATGTAAAGATCCTAATTTGGAAGGTCTACTCTCCCACTCTCATGCCCGCTTGGTGTTGGATCCCTACCCAATATTATTGGAAGATCGACATTGAAATATGTGGTCTCCAAACCATCTAACACACCTAAATTATGCCCTCTTTCTACACCAACTTGAATTGGTGAGCCCCACCCACCTTTTTCTTGGGTTGCTCAATAAAATATTCCATTTGCTTCAATTCTACTTAAACCTACTCATGAGGAGGTTGTTTGTTGGTTGGATTTTCTAGTTTGGCATTCCTTTGCTTTTGTTGAGCCAATGGATGGGATCTTTGTTGGGGAATTTCCTACTTGGTGCAGGAGCACCTTGTGCATTTTATGCCTCCAATAGGCAATATTGTAAAATTTGAATTTTTAGACCATTTCTAATGCATTTGAGTCATTTGATTAGGTTTCTAGCTAACTATGGGGTCAAGTTGTCAAATATTGTGAAATCTTGCAAAATTGTCATATTGAAAAAAAATGTCAAAATTGAGAATGTGAAAGGTCGTCAATTGAAAATTCATGTGGAAGTTGGTTGGAAAGTTACCAAAGGTTTGGAATGGGTTTAAATATGTTCAAATACCTCATGAAATATCGTGAGGAGTAGGGTAGAAGTGGAATGTAAAGTTTTGAGAAGTTATTGAATAAAATACATTTAATTTTTTGCATTTTTCTAACATTTTGCTCTACTCCAAGCCATTGTATGGCCCTGTATGGATAAGATCCCACTACTCATTTATTTTATGTGAAATCGATATGAATTTAAGTTCTTAAAAAGTTGGTTTCATGTAATTTGATTAAGTTTTGTGCAAGATATTGCAATTTTGGTGAGTGCAAGTTTGAACCCTACCTAGGGTTACCCGTTTTGGGAAAAAACGCCATAAATTTGGTTTCTACCGTTAGATATTTATGTAACTTTAGGAATTTCTTTTTACCTATCCTATATAAAATATTACCGAAGAGAGATTGACCTCATTTTGTGTTGTGTGAAAGTTATGAATGACTGTTCGTTGCACTTCACAGTGAAAATTCTGAGTTTGAACCCTTGTAACAACATTACCAGTCAATTTTCTAGTCATTTGTTCCAAAATAAACCATACTAATTTACATATATGTTGTTAAATGGCCAAAAGGGTATCTAAATATGTTTTTATATTTTTTATACGAAGCTTGTGTGGAGAGTTATGTCTTGCCAGACCCTCTTGAAGGGCTACTAGAAAGAAGACTTGATTTTGAAGGAATGGTTAATGATATTTGTCCAAAATAATAAGTGAGTGATTCTTTGTGTTTGTAAGAGGACTATAATCCTTTCTCTTTATCAAAGTGGTATCAGAGCTAGCTGATCTGGAATTTGTTAAGTGTTGTTAAGTTGTTGGTGGTTGCAAGTGCTTGATCCATCTAAGCTGCAAGAGAGAGTTTGATTTTGTTTGTACAGGTTGAAGAGAACCTGATTGTTGGTTGCCAAAAGACCATGGAGAGAAAAGTGGAGACACCTAGGTGAGGCAAAAGAAGTTTGTTGAGTTTGTGTGGTAAGGCAGTGAGGGAGATGGATACTTGTTTGATGAAGCACTTGATTTTGCAGCCATGCTGAAAAGTACTCCATTGATAGGAATAGATGAGAAGATGAATGAATTATTTGTCAAAGCGAGGAAGGTTTGAAAGGATAGTCTTGTGTCCTTGGTTGAGGAAGAGTTGGTGGAAAGTTGAGAGCTGTGAAAGGACAATCATGTGTCCTTTTGAATGAGAAGACTAATAGTGAACCTGATGACAAAAGAGAAAGAGATGGTAAAAGGCAAAATGGAGCATGGTTGAAGACAAAGGGTGACACCCAAAAAAGGATAGGAAAAGATTCAGAGAGAGGAAGCAGTCCAAGACATAGTTGAATTTATTGCAGGTTGCTACTACACATTTCCAAAGGGACTTGGAAACTTCTTAGGCCGGTTGTTTGGTGCAAGAGCACCTTGTGCATTTTATGCCTCCAATAGGCAATGTTGTAAAATTTGAATTTTTAGACCATTTCTAATGTATTTGAGTCATTTGGTTAGGTTTCTAGCTAATTGTGGGGTCAAGTTGTCAAATATTGTGAAATCTTGCAAAATTGTCATATTGAAAAAAAATGTCAAAATTGAGAATATGAAAGGTCATCAATTGAAAATTCATGTCGAAGTTGGTTGGACAGTTACCAAAGGTTTGGAATGGGTTTAAATATGTTCAAATACCTCATGAAAGGTCGTGAGGAGTAGGGTAGAAGTGGAATGTAAAGTTTTGAGAAGTTATTGAATAAAATACATTTAGTTTTTTGCATTTTTCTAACATTTTTCTCTACTCCAAGACATTGTATGCCCCTGTATGGATAAGAGACCACTTCTCATTGATTTTATGCGAAAGTGATATGAATCTAATTTCTTAAAAAGTTGGTTTCGTGTGATTTGATTAAGTTTTGTGCAAAATATTGCAATTTTGGTGAGTGCAGGTTTTGGGAAAAATTACATTTTGAATTGTATGGAAGTTATGAATGATTGTTCGTTGCACTTCACAGTGAAAATTTTGAGTTTGAACTCTTGTAGCAACATTACCAGTCAATTTTCTAGTCATTTGTTCCAAAAAAAAAACCATACTCATTTCCATATATGTTGTTAAATGGCCAAAAGGGTATCCAAATATGTTTTTATATTTTTGATACGAAGTCTGTTTGGAGAGTTATGCCTTGTCAAACCCTCTTGAAGGGCTACTAGAAATAAGACTTGATTTTGAAGGAATGGTTAATGATCTTTGTCCAAAGTAATAAGTGAGTGATTGTTTGTGTTTGTAAGAGGATTCTAATACTTTATTTGCATCACTACTTCTCCCAAATTTGGTGACTTGGAAGATAGTATTTATTGGACAACAATAGGTGGAAGTAAGGTTTTCCAAATCTATTTCACAATCGCATACTAAAGTGACGGGTGTGAGATTGAATAGAGTTGGATTTGGTATTGTTTAGGTTGAATCTGTTGGTATTGAGTCAATTAGTACTTAGTAGCTTTTCTACAATTTTCTTCTACTTCATTCTAGAAGCCTTTTGTTTTCATAATTGTGTGTAGGCTTGATTTGTTTTTAGAAATCATTTGTTTAGTTAAGCTGGGTTATTTTGTTTGTACCAT
Organism: Cryptomeria japonica; assembly: GCF_030272615.1. Classification (NCBI taxonomy): domain Eukaryota; kingdom Viridiplantae; phylum Streptophyta; class Pinopsida; order Cupressales; family Cupressaceae; genus Cryptomeria; species Cryptomeria japonica. Next base: position 793,827,872 of record NC_081407.1, read on the forward strand.
ATATCATTGTTTTCATTTTGTTTTCTTATTGGCTACTTTGTTGAACAAGGGTTTGGGCCCTTTCATAAACTACTCTTATCAATAAAACAAATAAGTATAATACACTTGCGAAGTACAAGCCTTCATAGGGGTATAATTGATAAAGATTTTGGAACAAATTTGGCACCATAACAATACTTATAAAATTCACTATGAAACCTCTATCTCTGACATCCTAAGTAAATATGAAACCACAAACAAAGTGTGGTTTTTCAAAATCACATGTAAACATTGTAGTAAAAAAATTACACCATATTTGGTATATTGCCAACACCCAAGTTGGTTATGGTTTTCTAGGCTAAAAATAGGATATGCTCTTACAACTATCATAGCCTATCAAATGTGTCTCAATTTGTTGTTCCATTTTGACATATTAAAATCCATTCAAAACTAGCTCATGAGATGCATCATAGATTGTCATAATATTGGTCAAGATTCCAATGTAACTCCATTATAATCATGCTCTTATGCTTCATATAATCCATTACAAGTAACTCTAGTCTTACAATGTCCAATACATTCTTGTATGTAGTAATTATATTTTATTCTCTTACAAATTATTATACATTTCACATAATATTTGACATGGAAAAGAGTGTCATCTCAAAGTGGGATGATCTATTTTTCATGTGAAGGAAAAAAAAAAAAAAATACTAACAATATAGGATGCAAAGTTGAGACACCTTTCTTAACAATCTTCACTTGTTGAATACCTTTTAAAAGAGAAAAGAGAAAATTCAAGACTAAAATTTAATGTCTCTGGGTTATTGGTTAACATATTTTGTTCCCTTCAAAATATAACAATATGACTACTAGCCCCAGATTAGGGAACAAACTATTAACAATTGGAGAAGTTGCGTTCTATTTTGCAACTTTCCTCTGAATTTTAAAGGTATTATCCCTCTTACGTTATAAATTTGGGGTTTTTTGGGGTATGCTTTTGGCCAAAAAGCAAGAAAGGAAAACTTTACAGAATAAAGAAATATGAATAAAACTAACTACTTTTGACCCCTATAACAAAGTATAAAGATCACTCACCATAGCTTCAAATTTTAATCATCCACTAGCATACATACACAGACTTATACTAATGAATAATTACCATATAAAGAAAACAACAACAACAATATACATAATATCCAATGCAGATTCACAATAATGCAAAAAATAATCCTTCAACACAACACAAAGTCTAGATCAAGAACTTATTTAACAACATTCAATGAACCACTCAGATGTAATCATTGATGATAGCATCACACATAGATCAGAATCCCAACTGAAACAACTCAAAGTCTCTTCCAAATATAATTCCATTTAGTTTTTCATAAAATCTGCAAGATTACTGTCTACTATAAATTATGCATTCGGAACCCAAAATTGGAACCCTTCACTATTGTTTCATCCATCATTAAAAAGTTTAGCTTAACTAACCAAACATAACGACTTCTTGGAGATAGTCATTTCAAGAAAGTCTTAAACATAACCGTTAATTAAACGGTCCACCAGGACCAATAGTTTATGAGCCAAGAATGAAAATGAAACAACTAACTAGAAAGCAAAGAATCAAACAGTTGTGCCCCCATCCCTTTCTTCATCTTCTAGCTCCACGTCATCATCTACCACTACTTGACCTTCCACCACTATGTCCATTACATTGCCCTGTTGTTTTTGTGCCACCTATGGGTTTAGATTTTTCCTATACACCTTGAAATTTGAAAGAATCAATGATATGCTTTCTGTCGTAGGTTCAGTTGTGGCTTCGACCCTGATTTGCCACTTGGCAACTTTCTGACTTGCTTTAGTGATCTTTCCTAGAATATCTTGGACCTCCTCACTGACAGAGTTTAATACTATCATTACATCCTTCAAGTGTTCAAGAGACTTTGATCCTACATTAGCAGTGGAGAGGCTATCCTCTACTTTTTAGTGGAAAGTTTTTACTATTTCTCCTTCTAGTAGCTCCTTTCCATCATCGCTAAGTATGTTGATGCCAATTATATCAAAGGATCTTTTCAGATTTTGCCAAAGGTTCATATTCTAGACTATTGAAGCAGTAAGGTGTGATTGGAGCTCATTTGTAACATGATGCTTCCATTCTAGCATCTCCATCCAAGTGGTGGCATTGTCTACATTAGAATTTTCAATGACATGTTTTGCAATTAAAACATTTTGGGGCAATTTAGTAACTTCCCACATCTCTAAGAGAGCAACGATTAATCTACTAGTTTCTTTCCTTGTCATTTGCAATTTAACCTAATGTACATTTATTATCTGATTGAGAGTGTCGTAGTTCCTCAAGCCATGTTTGATGAATGACATCCCATTTAGGATCACCTGGCTAGCCCAACCATCAATTGCTTTAGCTATGACTTGTGTTCGCTTGACAATCTCCAACTTATCAGAATTGATAAGTTCAATGATAGATATCCCAGAGGAAGAGTCGGTGGCGAGGTTCTAAGTTGACCAAGTAGATCGGACGAAGTAAGTAAGAGCATCTACATATTGAGCGAGCTCTTCATTCTTCCTTACACATCTTTAGTTCTCCTAGACAAAACAACAACAGAATGCTTGGCATGATAAATATCTCCTTCTGTTGTTGTAGGTCCCATGTCAATTTTGCTTATATTAAACTCCTCTTTAGTGATTTCTTATTCAGTTTTATCCACATTAGGATCAACAATTTCTAAGACATGGTGCTCTGTTTGTGGATCCACAATCATCCTAGCCATTTGCCTTGCCTTTTTAGGTTTTGGCATTTCTCCTAGCAGTCGTATTACTGTGTCAATCCTGATTTCATTGGCTGGTGAATATTGTTTCTTTTGTTTCTCAATCGCCTTTTTTATCCATGGGGTGGATGAAGGGGTTTGCCGGACTTTTGACAAACAAAGTATTGATGGTGGTAGCAGGGGTCAACAAGGAAACATCAGAAGGAGGAGTTTGCGGATCTACATCATCAACTAGAGAAACAAGTGGGTTTTGCTCTCCCAATTAGTGAAGAAATTGAGTTCCTTCCTTGCTATAATTGATTTTCAAAGTTGTCCTCTTCTTCTTAGGTGGTGTTACAACACCTATTTCACAAACAGATTTCAATTTCTGGTTCTTCTCAGGTGGGCCATCATCTCCACTAGACTGCGAGTCTACCCAAGACATACTGGTCTCTTATGTTGATTTCCCTACCACCCTCTGGGAGGCTTGAGAAACTGTACTGGTTTCCTTGGGTGCTCCCTTTTGTGATGAGGAACCAAATGACTTCTAATTGCACACCCAACCATGCTTGTGACCTGTCTAGGACTTGTGAAGTCCTTCCTTTGACATCCATTTCTTCTTCATTTTTTGGCCACTGAAAAGGGGGTAAGCTAGCATTCTAGCACAAACTATTGACCAGGTTTGAATCATCATCAATAACATTTTCTGGAATAGAGGAAATAACATTGATATTAAGCATATGGCTAAGGGTTAGCTGCATAAAGCTTCTCCTGAAAACTTCATTCTCATCAATGCAATCTTCCCAAAAGTCTTCTAGCTTGGGCACATGGACATAGTGGGCCACTCCGTAACATTTTTTTAACATAGCCTTTACTATCAAAATGGGTTCTCATTGGCAGATAAGGGAGACCTAACTCAGCTAGAAGTTTGTCTGAGAACTTTGTAGATTCTTTATTTTTACAAGAAAAATGGGATAGTCTCAAAGGAAAATAATATCCCTTCTTTCTCATCTAAACATATTTGATATTCACAAAGGCCATCTAGCGACACAATTCTAAGAACACAAGGTAATCAGAGGGATACCTAGGTAGTTTCAGCGAGGCTTTTCATAACCTTTGACCCTCAGATAAGAGAAACTCCTAAATTGAACATAGAAACTACCATGAGTTTGGATCAGGGCCATAGCTTCCTCTAATATTCTTCTCTTAGGATTCCCTTCGATGTCCTTAATGACTGCATGAAGAAAATGTCATGGACATGAGAGAAATTCCTCATACTCTCTTTTTTCTACAACTGAGGAAAACAATTGTAAACAAGGGCACCGTCAAAAGGGTTTCCAACTTGGCCAGGAAACCCTTCTTGTAGCTATCACATAGAAGAGCACAAAGCACAAATGAAATTGCTTCCTATCATTAAATTTGACAAGATGTTCATGGAGAGAGTCACATATGAATTTCGCCTAGTCAATCTAATTTTTATCATCATATATGGTTAGAACAAAATGACACATCCACTCCTCAAAGAATTATGTTCCCAGTCTACTAACCACACGACACAGTAGCACAATGATATTGGCAATATCATCCTGAAAGAGCTCTATTTTCATCTAAGAAGATAACTTGGATTTAATTACCAGGACGAGGAGCTTTCAACCAACCTTGTGCAATTGTGTCTAGGCACTAATCTACCTGGTTATGGAAGCATTCCCATCCTAACTAAAAGGTTAAATCCATCTGCCCTTCTCTCTCGGGGAGGTGTAGGGAAAGAGAGATTCTACTTGTATTTATTTTGGCTACTAAAATTTGATTTGCACCTCAAATTTATCGCGAATCTGGGTAGTAATGTTGCACACAGGAGAGGAATAGTTCTAGGCGTGCAACTACAGAAGGGTAGCCTCTAGCTTGAGAAAGAGAAGATTCAATAACTTTTTGCCAAATGAGAGACTTCTCTGAACTATGCAGCCTCTTTTGAATACCATGCATAATGAAAGGGCCGACTTCTGGGTCTTTAATGTAGTCCAATTTATTTTCTATGGCCTAAGAGGGTTTTGGCGCCATTGAAAATTAATGTAGAAATGTAAGGGTTTCCAATGAATGATGGAAGCTCAAGTTTGGATAAAAGAGGATGGAGCAGTGAGGAAAGCAAGAGTTCATGAATGCTAAATTAAGAAGCTTCTACTATTTTATCAACAAGAAAACTGCAAACTTGAACAATTTTAAATAAAGAGAGCTTCTACTTTCGAACTTGGTTTTGTGCTTCCGCTCGAGTGCCTCTTCCAACTTCCTAGAAGTCTCGAATGAAAATGGCATGAGCAAGGTTGACAAATAAATGAAACCTTGGAGAAATTAATTCTTGAGTTTCAACAACTGTTGTACTGCTTTGCGATTTGAAATAAAGCCTTTATTAATTGTCTTATTTATTGCTCATTACGGAAAGACACTCTGTTGACGTCACAATGCAAGTGACTGGCTTTGGGATCACCACCATCAGAGTATTGGATAGTCACATCCATTGAAAAATTTTGAGCAAATAAAGTGTGTGCAAAAAAACTTTTAAAGCGTGATCAACTGATATATTATTTGTGAGAGACCAATTGACACATGACTATCGGAGATCGAGATATCGGGTGGGAGAAGACTTACCGACACCAAATCTTACGGGTTTACTTTAGTTACATAGTGATATCCCGATAATGCAGGCTGGGGCCCCTTTTTGGACATACACAAGACTTGACACTTAAAGGTTTATCGGTCGGTCGAGGTTTTCAAGAACTACAACAGATTAAGGACTCCAACAATGATTTAAAATTTGTGACATGAAAAGGCCTACTATGGATTAAATGTGCAGGGCGAGCAACATGGGTCAGGGTTCCAAGGACTCACTGCACAAGTTGGACTTCATTATGCTCATTATCTTCATCAATACAATTTAAACATTTCACAAATTGTCAATTTTCTCTAATATCACCATCTCCTCCTCTACCATGTTAATGTGAATGTGGAAATAGAAATATTGTGAATGTGGAAATAGAAATATTTTTTGTTCTATGTGTCATGAGTTAAATTGATTGCACTAACATGATTAGGTGGATGGGTGAATGCTAGGAGAAGACCCATTTTGCACCCCATTTGTCTTGATCATTTCATACTATAGACTTCTAGAAAAGTCTCTTAAGAGGACTACGTGGAAAAAATTATCAAACTATAACATAGTGGTTCTCAAAATTTGTGACACTTAATAATGTTATATTTAGACCTATAGGTGCAAGTACGGTCCCTCCAAAATAACCTCTCTTAGTTATTCTTATCTCGGAACTTTTTATTGTGGTGATGATGAATGTAATGTTACAAAAGCCATGGGGTTCACCCCATAGCATAGTGGTAGTGCTGCGAGCCTCCCCCGGTGGAGGTCGTGAGTTCAATGCATGGGGCTTGGCCCCTCTCTGCCCCCACCGTTTGTTCGTCTCGCACCGGTTTGCTGACTTGGCAGACTACAAGTCTGCTTTGGTCGAAGAGGTTGTTCGCTGTTTTGGAGTGAGTGAATGATAAATTTGGAGCATGGTCTTGGTCCCCCTAATGTTGGTTTGTTGATTACTCTTTGTTTATTGGCTAGGAAATTGACATTTGTGCTCTCAAGCTGTGTAGGGTGCTTCAAAGTGGATGCCTTGGCCCTCGATTTGGAGATGAGGTCCTCCTTGTGATCTCACTGGTTCATAGCTCCAGTCAAAAGCGCTTGATAAAAAAAAAATGTTACAAAAGCCATAATTTACGTTCAACATAAGCTTGCCAAGATCCTTAGCCAGGGTAGTTGTCGAACCGAACTTTTTTATTCTTTTCTTGGGGCCCAGATAACTGTACCAACACTTTAGTTGTGTGGTTAAATGTTGGGAGAGGTCTCATCTTTCTCACTATTTCTTGATCACTTTGAATGATGAGCTCTGAACAAACTCTTTTCAGAGACCTAAGTACAAAAAAATGTCAACTATGACAAAGTGGTTCTAGAAATTCGTGGCACCTTAAAATATTTTTTCTAGACCTGTTGATGGATATGAGGTACCTCTATATATACCTATCTCAATTTTGGTCAAGTTTACATCATTTGACCATGTAAATAATGAATGCATTGTTGTAAAAAATATCATTTGAGAGCAACATGAATGTGGAAACTTTTATATTTTGCATTATGTGTGTGGTGGAGCCAAATCGACTGCACCAATTACATATTTAGATGGGCATCTGAATGCTACCAAATGCCTTTGTTTATTCTTTGGGTCTCTTGATCCCTATAGGATACGTTATTTTGGTTTAGTCCCTTAAGAATCCTAAGAGAAAAAAATGCCAAACTACGATGGAGTAGTCCTCAAAGTTTGGGACATGTAGGAATATTTTGTCTAGACCTACATGTGGAGATGGGTTCCCCTATAGTACCTCATCTTTATTCTAGTCAACTTGACACTATTTGACCATTCCAACAATGAATGCATTCTTGTAAAAAGTGTTATTTGAGAGTAGTCTAATTGTGGAAGCATATATCCTATGTTATGTGCATGTTGGGACCAAACTGACTAAACCTACAAAATGAGCTAGGTAGATAAATTCTACCAAAGTATTTTATTCATTCTTTGAGTCTCTCAATCCTTGCACACCATATTATTTTGGCACTATCTCTTAACAGTCGTAAGGGAAAAAATAGACAAACTATGACGAAATAGTTCTTGGAGTTTATGGCACATAGAAATATTACATATGGACCTACAAGTGGATATGGGGTCCCTCTACAATATCCTATATTAATTGAGGTTAAATTTGCATCATTTGATCATTCCAAAAATGAATGCATTCTTATAAAAAGTGTCAATAGGGAGCAATGTAAAACATGGAAATAGGCATATTTTGTATTTTATGTGTGATGGGGGCCAACTGATTATGCCAACATACCAAGGTGCACAGGTGAATTCCACCAAATGCCTCTATTCATTCTTTGAGTCTCTCTTCCTTGCAAGGTACATTCTTCCAACATTATCTCTTTGAGAGACCTATGAGCTAAAAATTGCCAAACTTTGACAAAGTAGTTCTTGGAGTTTGTGGCATGTAAAAATATCATTTTGGACCTACTAGTGGATATGGGATTGTTATACATTACCCTATTTTTATTGTGTTCAAATAAATATAAATTACCCGCTTGCCTTTTTTTAGGAGTTTTGGGATGAGCTGGCTTCTAATCTTTACAATGTTGTCAAAGACTTCTTTAGATTGGGTATATTGCTAAAGCAAGTGAATTCCAATTTCATTGCTTTAATCCTAAAATTTGATAATACTACTTCTATAAAATATTATAGACCTATAAGCCTATGCAATAATTTATAAAAGATCATCTCTAATATATTGGTGAATAGGCTTAAATTTGTGAAAGATAAAATGATTTCTTAGAACCAAAAAAGGTTTTGTGAAAGGAAAACATATTCTGGATCTTGCCCTCACCATGAACTAATTCATTCAATGGGCTCCAATAAGAAAGATGTGGGATAATGTTAAATCTTAATATCTCTAAAGCTTATGATAGGGTTTGATGGCCTTTCTTAGTTGAAATGTTGAAGAAGTATGGATTCAAAGGAAGATTTTTTTAAATGTTGAGAGGATGCTTCTTAATTATATCTTATTTTGTGTTGATAAATGGATCCCCTCAAGGCTATTTTTCTTGTGGTAGGGGTCTTAGACAAGGTGATCCCCTATCCCCTTATTTGTTTATTATTATTGCTAAAGTGTTGGGAAGAAATATTCAGAAATATATTGACCCCAATTTGCTAAAAAGGTTTAAAGTTGCTTCCTACTTGCTACTGTCATCTCACTAGCAGTTTGTGGATGACACAATTATTTTTGGTGAAGCTTCTATCCTTGAAGCGAAATAATGGAAGGAGATTCTAAACAACTATGTGGAGGCTTGTGGGTAGTACATTAATTACAATAAAAATAAAATCTATTTCTTCAATGTGGACAAACATAATAAAACAAGGATTACAAATATTCTTAATTGTCAAGAAGTTGATCTCCCTATCACCTATTTGGGGCTACATCTCGGTGCTAAAAAACTATGTAACAATTATTAGAATCATATTATGGAACGGATTTAGAAAAAACTAGCTGGCTGGAAAGGTAAGCTCCTTAGCTAGGTGGGGAAACTATAACTTCTCAAAGCCTCTTTCCAAAACATTCCAGTCTACTACTTATCTCTTTTCAAGATCCTGGATCATTTTGTAGATAAAATCAAACATATTCAGAGAACATTTCTATGGACTGGTTTGGAGGAAAAGTCAAGAATTTCTCTTGTGAGTTGGGATAAGATGTGTAAATCTAAGAAAAATTGTGGGCTTGGGAAAAGGAAGATAGTTTAATAAAGCTATTTTGGCTTAAATAGGATGGTGAATTGTGGAAGGCACTAAGGACTGGGTTAATATCATAAAAGAAAATTATATGCATAATAGACACCTTAGTTAGTTTTAATGGGATACTAATTTTCCATATGATTCAATTGTTTGGAACAATTTGCTCAAAATCAGACATATTATTAGACAAGGAGGAAGGAAGCTAGTGGAAAATGGCAATAATACCTTTTTTTGGGATCATGTTTGGAAAAATGATGTGGTGCTCTCCTCTATCGATAGCTTAAGCCTTTTAAAAATATTTGTAAGTACCATAAATGGTAAGTTTCTTTATGATTATGTTATCTAGGAAGGTGGGAATCATGCTCAGAAAAAAAATAGAATATAGCTTATGAGCCCCAGATGTCTAAGAGGAGGTATGCAACATAGATGGGAGTAGGATTTGAATGTTCTATATCAGTCACTTGAATATTGTTGTTTCTTTAATAAATACAAGGAAGATGAATGGATTTGGAAGTTTCTCCAATAGGTTAAATTCTCTATCAAATCAACTTACTCTTCTCTAGATTGTGAACACCAGGATTCCTTTGTTTGGGATCATGTCTGAATTCCCAAACTCAGTCCTAAGATTTATTGTTTTTTGTGGATTGATGTTAATAAAAACATTTTAACTGTTGTCAATCTTAATAAAATAGGACTTTTATTTGTTAACCAATGCACTCTTTGTTATAATGATTTTGAAAGCATAGAGCATTTATTGCTTCATTACCCCTATGCCTAGAAAGTGTGGTATGATGTGTTGTCCTCCCTTGCCGTGTGTTGGATATTTGCAAGTAGTTTAAGAAAGTTCATGGAAATGTGGGGATGCTACCCTTTTTCTCATCCTATAATTAAGGATATTTGGAGACAAATTCCCCCATATTTCTCTTGGGAGCTGAGGAAGGAGAGAAACAATCACATTTTCAGGGATCAAACTAGAAATGTTAAGGAACTCTTCTTGTCAATTAAACAAAAAATTCAAGAAAATATAAATGTTTCTTTCTATGGGTACTCTAATGGGGTATTAATCATGATGCATCTAAAATAAACTTCTCAAACATCCTAAAGAGAAATATGAGTAGATGATAACCCCTTGAAGATGGTTGGGTCAAATCTAATTTTGATGGTTGCTCTAAGGGGAACCCAGGTGTCTCTGGTGTGAGTGGAGTTATACAGGATAGTAAAGGTAGATTATTGATAGTTATGGTTGTAATTTGGGTGTGGGTTCAAACAATAGAGCTAAATTTGTTGTTGCATGGTGGGGGTTAAAGAGATTAAAAGCTTTGAAAATTTAAAAGATTATCTTGAAAGGTGACTCAAAGTTTATTATCTCAATCCTAAATGGTAAAGTTGAGGCCTCTTGGGAATAAAATGAATAATGGAAGAATGTAAGATTTTATTAAGGAGTTTCCTTCAATCCAAAGTCTTATATGTTTTCAAAGAATGTAACAATGTTGTAGATGTGATGTATATTTGGGACTTAAACTATAGTGAATGGACCTATAAAAAGTATTCTCAATGTCCTAAAAAGTTGATGGAGATCCCTGCTAATGAGAGACCACAAAATTATAAGATGGTGATGTCAAAACATTTATCTCATGAAGTGGATTAAAAATTATAATTATGACACTTTAATGATCATGAAATTAATGTATCTCATGGTGTGTCATATCAACACAAGTGATATTAAGAAACATTGGGTTGTCAAATATCTTTTAATTATTAGGATTAGAAATTCATTTTTTAATCCTATAAAGAGGAGGTGTAACAATGACATTAATTGGAAATGCCAAATTTGTAAAGAGGTTGTGCAGTTCATAAAATAGGAAGTGTGTGTGAGCTATTTGTTATGTACCATATTAATCATTCCTCTGAATGTGAATGGTAAAATGAAAAATTGTTTTCATTTAACAACTATCTCGAATCTTGGCCACCTAAATTTTCATAGAAAGTTATATCGAATAGGTTTGTTGTAGAAAGAGTTGAGGATATTCAACATGGGTGGAGCTATGAAGAGGTTGAAACCAAGAGACATCAAGACTTTGCAACAAAATGAGGACTAATGAAATCTTTTCAAGGATGTTGGCCTGGTTCCTTTTTTTTAGGCCGTGCAAGGGTATAATCCCACTCTCTCCTCCAAATTCTACAATTATTAGTGGAATAGGAAGTCTTTATAGGAAAATTTTCAACTTCAAAGTGACCCCTCAGTTAATTGCGGAAGCAACTGGCTTGAAATATGAAGGGTTACAAGTGGTGAAGAAAAGCTTTAAAGATAACAAAAATTATGAAAAAATATTTTAAAGAAGGGGAAAAGTCGAAGAGGTTGCAAAATGGCTATGACAAGTCTAATCTCCTTCGCCCCTATGCTCTAGTTAGCTTTCATGTTAGGCATTAATTTTCTCTAGAGGGTAGGTATACCATGATTCATAGGCATCACTTCCTTATTTTGTACCACATTAGGCATAAGGAGTTCATCACTATTCCTTTTTTCCTCTTCTCCCTACTATGTCATAACATTAGTAATGGATCATCACCTCTCGTTCATCAAGGTCTTATGTATACCCTGTATAAGCATGAGCTTGTCAAGAGTTTGCATGGTAACCACTTGTTAACCATTAACGCTAGAAAAACTTGTAGATTGGTTAAAATTGAATTGGTTGATTACTCCCCATTCTCTAGAAAAAACCATTTGCTTATATTAAGAAGAAATGAAAACCCAACAAAAATTCCCCTATACTTAATGGAGATGCTAAATTTCTCAAACTTACTCTGGATAAGCATAATTTTTTTGTTGCCAAAATAGGTAACCCTAAGGATAAGAAGTTGAACCTTAAATCTCATAAAACCACAAGATAAGTTATTGATGTTGATGAACAATATCAGGAAATCTATGATGCAGAGTACAACTTGTAGGGTTTTTCTAATAAGACATTAGCCCAGGTGAGAGGCTATCAACTAGACTCAAGGAAAAAAATAAAGAAAATGAACAAGTGAAGTTTGAAAAGATTGTTGATACCCTATTTGAGGAGTACTTTCTAGACAAACGGGAGAATTATGAAGACTCAAATTATGATGACTGTATTTGTGAACATGAAGCTAATTTTGAGGAGGGGGGTGAATATAATGTTATTGTTGAACCTAATGATGATGTAGAGGAAACACAACCAAAGAAAGATATTAGAAATTATTATGAGAAATGGGAAGATACATCTAAAGAGGAAATGTAGGTTACTAATGAGGAGGGAAAGAGGAATGGGAATCAGGTCAACAATCAGAAAGTTTAGGTGGCAGATAGGTAGGTGCAACTCAAAGAAGTGGAAACTAGGGCTCAGGAGCTCAAAATGGCAAAAACACATATGGCTTAAGTTATTAATTCTCTCACCATAATTACTCATGGCATCATGATGAAATTTGTTATGGTTCCGGTCTTAGGTCAATCTAAATTAAAGAAAAAATGAAGGAATATTGGGAATCAAAAGGAGATTGAGGATGCTAACCATACTTCATCTCAGGATTATTGGAAAAAAAATCTACAAAAGTTGTCAAAGACTTGGGTGATCATCTCTAACCCTAAAGGTAAGGATTACTGACGTTGTTTCTTTTCAGAGTTGGGTGGAGGTCTGCAGGCTTATTTTATGCTAATAGTTTAGCTGGTAATAGGTCGGCTAGGCTTTTTAAGACAACTTTAGTTTTAAGACTTTGAAGCCTACGTGCCAAATTTTGGTTATGTTTAGATGGTACTCTGCTATTAAGTTCTTTTCTATTTTCAATTCTTTTGTTAATATTGTTAATGTTTTTGATTGATTAAGGGAATTATGTCTGTCTAGTTGGTTTCAACTGCTTCTTGTTGTTTCTGCTTTGTGATGGTTTGAATTATTATTGAATTCAGGATTAGGGCCCTTTTTTCTTTCTTAATTAATCAAAAAATCAATATCAGTTGATCATTCCAATAATGAATGCATTCTTGTAAAAAAGCATAAGTTGAGAGTAGTGTGGAAGTGGAGATAGGCATATTTTATATTTTATGTATTGTGGGACTCAATCTACTATACTGACATATCAGGGTTGGTGGGTGAATGCTACTAGGGGTCCTATTTTACACTTGACTATCTTGATCATCCCATACTATAATATTTTGACTTTGAAGTAGATCTTAAGAGTCACAAGTACAAAAAACTGTCAAAATATGATGGAGTGGTTCTCAAAATTTGTGCCACCTACGAATATTCCATCTAGACCTACAAGTAAATATGGGATCCCTCTACCATACCCTATCTTGATTCTAGTCAACTTGACAGGCTTTGACCACTCTAAAAATGAATGCATTCTTACAAAAAGACTAGTTAAGAGAAACACAAACATGGAAATATAGATATTTCATATGTTTTCTATCGTGGGGCCCAATCAACCATGTCAACACATTGGAATGGGTGAATTAATGCTATCAAAGTCCTTTTTTTGTACTTTATTTATCTTTATCGTTCGAAACTATAATCTTTTAGAAAAAAATGTTAAGAGACCTGATGAGCCTAAATGATGGTTCTATTTTTATAGATTTTTGATATAATACTCCTACCTAGGTCTTATGATTAGATGACATTTGGATTATGATGTTTTCCTAAGAAGATACCTTTCAAGTGTTTTTGAAACCGGTTTAACCTATACCTAAGGATGTCATATAGTGGTTTCAAATGATCTGTCTATGCAAATATCTAAAGTTAATTGTAAATATGGTTTATGTTATATCATGTTAGCATTAGTATATACACATGTTGTTGTGCGTGTTAATATCTTAATGCAGGGTCAACAAAGGTGAAGTAAAGACAAATGGCAGTTCAAAAGATCATCAAGTATATAATCGCAATGCAAACCTAGTCAAAAGAATACAATTATGATCGGGATCACTTGACCGATTCTTCAGCAGATTGATTTATGAAAACATTTATAAATGTTCCTAGTGGATCTCAGATCTAGGAGGCAGTCATGCTATATTTTCTCAACTGTAGGACATATGTTGTTCTATTGTCCTATGCTGACTTCTTCTTCTTCTTCTTTTGTTAATAATTCTTGTTCACCTATTCCATAGGGATTTTGGCAGTTAGTTAGAATTTTGTTATCAGCTTTCCTATAAATAAAAGGATCTCTCTCCTCTTGGGGATAGCAGAGAAAAAGATAGTATTTTTTAATACACATTTTTTTGGTGTTATGTATGCATTTTTCAGTCAAGATGAAATAAAGAGATCAATGTGATTTTGGATAATTAGATAAGTGTAATTTGAAATTTTGGAAATATTCACTCAAGGGGGCCCACTTGGTGAGTAATCCTTTGTATGTTTTAAGTAGTTTTCATACTTCTATAATAGTTGTTTCTGCAGTTGTTTGTTCCTGCAACCATAGGAAACAGTTCCTGTAGCCACAACAACAGAGTAGTTCTTGTTGCTTGCCATAACTTTATCTTTTAACAACAATTGTTTAAAGCAATTTCTAATTGTAGGATTAAGTATTAGTTTATTAAATATTTCATGTGTTTACTTTAAGAAGAATTTCCTTTCCTACAGTTATATAAAATGGTTGCAATGTGAATTTGGTGCACATACAGTGTTGGCCCATTTCAAGTTTACATCCCTGGTTGATAACTAAATGAGCCTTTGCCACAAGAAAGGTTAGTTATTCAAGGATATTCAATCTCTGAATTGTGTTTTATCACCTAGTTGCCATTCCAGTTGTGAGGACCAACATTTTTGGCATCGTTGTCGGGGATGGTGCCAAGCTAAGAATCTGTTGTAAACCATTAGTTTCAAGTTTTTTTTAATTAGATTTTTTAATTTCTTTCATTAATCTGCATGCATAGGAGGAGAATGGATGAATTAGGAAGATTTCTTCCCTCTCATTCTACTCAAGATATAAGATCAGATCAAGCACCTGAAGTAAACCCTTTTGCAGAAACCTATGTGCTAAATGGTAGTGTCTTTAATTTGTCAGAAGGAGACCTGGACTTCCTTAACGAACCCCCTTGAACAAAACATTTTACCTTTAGTTATTTATCAGGGACCAATGGTAGCAAATCCTCCACCTCCACCTGTAAATCCAACATTTGAGTTTCCCATTCTTGACTTGCATGATAATGCAAATTTGAAAAACATACCAGCCTCTTCACTTCCAAAATTTCATGGGTTGGTAACAAAGGATACATACACCTTTTTGTTTGAATTTGATATCTTGTGCCGGAGTTATGATTATACCACCGATGCTCTTAAACTCAAGTTATTCCCTGCTACTTTGAAAGAAGCTTCTTTGAGATGGTTTATGAGTTTAGGAAGAAATGTAATCACTACCTGGGAGGGAATGAAGACAAACTTCTTGGATAAATATAAAGACTATTGCAGAGGAATGGACTGACATGGTGATGATATCTTCATAATGACACAAAAAGAAGAAGAAAGCGTGGAAGACTATTTGGAAAGGTTTTTATTTAGTATCAGCAAGTCTAAACATAATAACTTAAGTGAAGACTCTATGAAGTTGATCTTTCTGAGGGGCGTCAATGATGATTGTGTTGACTCCTTAGATATAATGGAAGGAGGAAATATTACTCAAGTTCAATGGGATGACATCAGACAAATCTGTCAAAAATAATCAAGAGTTGCAGCAAAAAGAGGAAGACACTATAGGCCTGGTTCTTCAATTGCCAAGTCATCTTCAATAGTCTCAAGAATGGAAACAACTCATCTATTGAAGGATTTTAAAGAATATATAATTAATAATATGGCTACCCAATTGGATACACTGTAGGCAAAGAATAAGCATGAGGAGGCAAAGGATATGCTTGCTGAATTTTGTCCTTACTATCGACAAAAGAAGAAGGACTGTAGATGCAAACTGTTAGCTAAAATTGATAGCCAACAGAGTTCCCCAAATTTCAAGCCTATCTATGGAGATGATGAACAAATTTTCTATGTTGCACAATAGAGGCCTTGGCCTCCAAGAAAAGGTATGCCACAGGATCCATTGTCATTTTCTAATCCTTATATGAATTTCAATGCACAAAACAATCAGTGGCAACCTCCATATTCCCAAAATTTTGGAAATTATACTCCTCAAAACCCTTGGCTTAATTATCATAATTCCTCATCTCAATGGTAGCAACCACAAGGGAATTGGTCTCCTCCTCAAGGTAACTAGCAACAGTCACCACAATGGAGGGGAGGACAGCAATGGGCAAACCAGTCACCAGGTTTCCTGCAGCCACAACAACAGTCCCAATAGCCAACTTTAATGCCACCAACTCCTAATGCTACTCCATCCAAGCCAACCCAATTGCCAACTCGGCCTATTCCAAATCCAAATAATAAACCAAAACAACAACATCAAGTCTTTTCAACTGATCCTAATAGTTATCCTGCATATTCTCTCAATATAAGTGATATTCATTTGAGATCGGGGACAACATTGCCTACTCTATCTCCTCTAGTCATAACAAAGTTACTAGCAGAGGAGACTTCTCAGGAAAGTATGCCTGATAAATCTGGAAATCCTAAGCAAGTCCAGCAGTCAAAAACCCCAAATATACCTATAAGAACTCCCCCATTTCCTCAAATATTACAATTAGAAGTATCTAGGCAGCATGATGATATAGCCTTTGATCTTATTGATCAACTAAAACATATATGTGTTAAAATTCCATGGTTTCAAGAAATTAAAGGTATTCCCATATATGGAAAAGCTATTAAAGAAGCACATTTGAAGAAACCTAGGAGGAAGAAAAAGGATCCAAAAATAGTGCATGTAGTAGGACAATTGGTTGATATTATGTTGGGAAAAATAGCAATCCCTAAATATTCTGATCCAGGTAACCCTATTGTCAAGATACTTATTAATGAAACTCAAATAAAAAATGCCTTGATAGACCTGGGAACAACAATAAATGTGATAACTAAGGATGTCGTGCAGCAACTCAGCATTACTAATCTCATATCAACTCCAACAGTCTTGCAACTTGTTGATTGCTTAACTATTCAGCCTAAAGGAATGGTTGAAGATATTGTTGTCACATTAGATTCTTGGGAATATCTTGTTGATTTCATAATCCTCTCTCCCAAGGCAACATTAGGAGGCTATCCAATTATTTTGGGAAGACCTTGGCTGGCAACAACTGATGCATATATAGGTTGTAGATCTGGAGATATGACAATTTCATATGGCATTACTTCTAAAACACTTGCACTCTATTCTCTCGCACAACCTCAACTTGATCAAGAATAAGAGTATGGCCAGACATAGGAGAAGAAGCAGAGGAAATTAACTCTGTTCAACAACTAATGATGTTATCAAGGGACCCATTCATTGCACTACAAGAGGATGATACAGTACTTTCTAACAGCATAAGGAATCATTATGGAGCAGCTCCGTAGTCAGTGGGTATACCAATAATTCCTCTGCATACCCTTCTTCCATCTACAAGCTTATTAAATTCTCCTGCAACCACATATATGTTTCATACATTGCTACCATAGGAGATTCAAACCTCTTGTTTGTCTGAAATATCTAATGCAGAATCAGTAATTCCAATAGAAGTTGTTGCAGGGAGAAATCTGGATATCAATGGTCAATTGCCAGTAGATCAAAGATTGTCATTAATAGAACTACTCAAAGCCCAACAACAAGATTTTGCATGGGATTATCAAGACATGAAAGGATCAAATCCTATATTGTGTACCCATAGAATTTATATCAAAGAGGATTGTAAACCAATTAGACAACTTCAACGAAGGATTAATCTTGCTTTAAGGGAAATAGTTAAAGAGGAACTGCAAAAATTACTTCATGTAGGATTCATCTACCCTATTTCAGATAGTCAATGGGTTTCTCCTCTAGCTATAGTTCCCAAGAAAGGAGGAAAATGGAGAGTTTGTGTGGACTATAGGGAGCTCAACACTGCTACTAAAAAGGATCATTTCCCACTACCATTTATAGATCAAGTATTAGACTCTCTAGCAAGTAAGCAATACTTTTCATTTTTGGATGGACTTAGTGGTTATAACCAGATCAGAATAGCTCCAGAAGATCAGGAGAAGACCACCTTTACCTACCCTTGGGGCACATATGCCTATTCAGTCCTCCCTTTTGGTTTATGTGATGCTCCTACAACCTTTCAAAGGGGAGTTCTCAGTATATTTTCAGACATATCCCATGATTGTATGGAAATTTACATGGATAACTTCACTACATATGGAACTACATTTAAGTAGCCATTACAAAATCTGACAAAAGTATTGCAGCGATGTGAAGATCACAATCTATCCCTCAATGGTGAGAAATGTTTTATGATGATGCAAGAAGGAATAGTGTTGGGGCATCAAATCTCTCAATTAGGAATTCAAGTAGATCCAGCTAAAATTGAGGTAATACTTAATCTTCCTTCCCTTGTTAAACAAAAGGATGTGAGAATTTTTCTAGGGCATGCAGTGTACTATAGGAGATTTATCAAGAACTTTAGTCAAATAGTAGGGCCATTGTATTCTTTATTGACAAAGGATGCTGAGTTTGAATGTACAGTTAAATGTGAAGATGCATTTTCTAAACTAAAAGAAGCCTTAACTCAGGCCCCTGTACTTAAAGGACCTGATTGGTCAGTTCCTTTTCACATTCATACTGATGCATCTAATTTTGCAATAGGAGCAGTTTTGGGGCAGAAGCAAGGAGTTTTGGAAAATGCAATTTATTACACAAGTAAAAAATTTGCAAGGACCATAACTGAATTATATTGTTACTGAAAAGGAGATGTTAGCTGCCATCTATGCCCTTAATAAGTTCAGCCACTATATAACAGGATATCAAATATTTGTACATATTGATCATGTAGCCATCAGGTACCTCATGAACAAAAGCTCCATTACTGGTAGATTAGCAAGATGGTTGTTATTAATGCAAGAATTTGATATTATTATCATTGTAAGCTTGGAAAAGCAAATGTGGTGGCATATTTTCTGTCAAGGATTCAAACACCAGACAATAGTGAAGTCATTAATGATGCTTTTCTAGATGAGCATCTATTTTCTATCATTTCCTATAGTCCATGGTATGCTGACATAGCCAACTACCTCATAGCTAACAAGACACCCCCACATTTCTCACCCAAAGAAAAGAGAATACTGGTAGAAAAGAGTTTCAACTTCTCTTGGATTTCAGATTGCTTATTTTACATAGGTCTAGATTAGGTTATGAGGCGTTGTGTAAGGGAAGATGAGACATATGACATCCTTCATACTTGTCATGATGAACCTTGTGGAGGTCATTTTGCAGCCAAAAGAACAACTTTTAAGATATTAACTACAGGGTACTATTGGCCAACCTTGCACAAGGATGCAACTCAATACACTAGGAAATGTGACAGGTGTCAAAGAATGGGCAGACCAACTCGGTCTGATGAAATGCCTCTACACCCTCAGGTGGTTGTTAAGCCATTTGACAAATGGGGACTGGACTTTGTTGGGCCAATTGATCCACCATCCAATGGTCGCTCCTATATTCTTGTTTGTACTGATTATGTTACTAAATGGGTAGAGGTCAAAGCCTTCAAGCATGCCCAAGATAATAAGGTGGTTGAGTTCTTATATGAAGAAATATTCACTCGATATGGAGTTCCTAGAGAAATAGTAACAGATCAAGGGGCACAGTTTACTTCTACTCTGATCACAACCCTAGTTAATTAATACAATGTTAGGCACAGGAAATCCACTCCTTATCATCCACAAGCTAATGGACAAGCAAATGTTACTAACAGGGAGCTTGAATCAATATTGACAAAAACCGTAGCACTCAACAGGAAAGATTGGTGTATCAGACTCTTTGAGGTTGTATGGGCTTATAGAACCACCTAGAAAACTACAACAGGGTTTACACCATTTCAAATGGTGTATGGAACAAAATCAATGATGCATATTGATTTTGAACATAAAACTTTAAGAATAGCTATTTCCTTAGATATGACACTTTCTGCAGCACAAGAAGAAAGGATCCTGCAGCTTAATGCTTTGGATGAAATAAGGAAATTTGTGCTGCAGCATACTAAATCTGTTCAGAATTGGCACATGAAATGACATGATCGCTATATCAGGGATAAATCATTCAAGCCGGGTGATTGGGCTCTTCTCTATGATTCTAGGTACAAAGATAACTGAGGCAAATTGCATACTAGATGGTTAGGCCCTTATGAGATAGTTGACATATTTTCTAATGGTGTTTTCAGATTATCTACCATAGATCCTGTTAAGTTTAAATTATTAGTCAATGGTCATCATCTACACCTATACCATAAACCTCTAAGCAAAGATGACTTCCTACATCATTTTTCCACTGCCCAGCATGCCGAGATTCCTCCAACCATTGATGACGGCTTGGTCGTCACCACTCCATCTTAATATCTTTGTCGCATGATCCTAATAAATACTTCCGCATCTTGAGGGGATACTTTTCTACATAATAAGTATCTCATTCTGTATTCACTCATTTCTTTCCATTCACTTCATCCATTATCGCATCATTTTCCATACATGGTGGCATCATATCTTTCAACTCCAGTCTTTCTCGCGTGATATAAGGTACGCTCGTGTGTCATTATTTTTTCTACATGTGTATAATTAAACCATATTACTTCTCATTATGATATTTTGCATACGGTCATTTTTATTAATCCTCCTCCGCATTTGTGGACACCTATCAAACCTTAGGCTGGGGGGGGAACTACACTGATAATTACTCTAGCAGATAATTGTGATGTCCTCTCGGATTGCATTTTATTTTTCAAAATTGCTAGTTTGAGTATCTTGTGTTTTGCTTGTCTGTTTGTTTAGAGTTATTTTTAAGATTGCAGCTAGGTTCTGACCAAGTAAAATAATTGAGTATGCTATAATATAGAACATAGTATAGAAACTGAGCAGATTTATGCCATTTTAAAATTTGAAAGTGTTATTGTTGTAATGGGTGGTCCACGTATTCAACATGAGCTGACAGTCCATGAAGTTCTCCTTCAAGACCAGGATTGTGAACCAGTGTTTAGGAACAGTGGATGGTTGGATTATTTCTTAAAGTTGATAGTTTAATGAAGAAATTGCGAGGGAATTCACTCACACACTGTCAAATGGAGAAGCTGAGGTAAAAGGTTTAAGAGTAGTGGCTATAGAGGAAAGGATAGCAGAGGTAACTGGGCTACCAACATATGGGGAGAAGTACTCAGAGTCCAAGGATGCACGTAGTGCAAGGGTAGAATTTACACATCTAGGAGACCCCCCATTAGTAGTAGATAGGCAAGGAGCTAGGCGAGAATCCCTTCTTCTTGAATGAAGAGCAGTGGCATTGTATGTCTTAAAATATTTAACTTGCGAAGGAAGGTTTTCATGTCTGCATTCTCATCACTTCAAGCTCCCAAGTCATCCGCACCATGGAAGAAGGATGAATGTTCCAAGCTTTTTGTAAAACCTTCTTTCTATAAGTGCAACAGAGACTCAAAAAGGTAGGCCTCACTCTGTTTCACACCATTGTCTAATTAAGCTTTTATTTGAAAAATCCTTGAGAGATGTTTCTCCAATGCTCTGGAATGAATTTGTTGAAACCAGAATGTTTAGGGTAGAGCACATAATCATAGAGGAGCTGCTTCCATCTCAAGAACAAGAAAACCTTGTAGAACCTGGTTCCCCTCTTGAACCCTCATCCTCGTTGAAACCCTCATAACAAAATCTTCCTGCAGCCAAGGAACCCTTACAAAAAGAAGCTGAAGCAGGGGTTCCCCCTCAAGGTTCAAGAAAAACTAGGGATGCCACATGAAAGGAAAAGGGCAAAGAAAAACAAGTTGATATAGGGCATAAGGACAAGAAAAGTAAAAATGAGAATGTACCCCTTCCTGCGGCCAATAAGAGAAAAATTGTAAAACCAGTTCTTGCAGTAACTGTTGAGGTAGTTGAAGAGGTGGCTACAGGAAGTAGCGCTGCAGCCAAAAAAGGGAAAGTTCGAATAAGTGGTGGTAGGCTCCATAAAAATCATAAAAGCCAAGACCAATCAATTGAGCCAAAAATTACCACCTTGATTGACTCCCCAGAACGAGATCAATACAGTCCTCTTCATCATGATATCCCTCCTTCTCCATCTAATGAACCTCAAATGGAATATGAAGAGGAGGAAGAACTGCAAAATATGGGGGAAGAGAAGGAACTACAGCTTCAGAAAGAAGAGGAGCTTCCGAATATAGAGCAACCATAGGAAGAAGTAGATTTTGAGAGACTAAATAGTTTAGCATCTGTTGTAGAGAAGGTTATTGAAGCAGGGAGTAAAGTAGAAATGAAGAAACCCAGGGCACCTATTCATAGACCACCTACCTCTCTTACTAGTCATGCGGTGAGACTTGCTCTTTATGAGGATTGGGAACTGGAGAAAGTAAAAATGCAGATGATAATCGACTGACAGAAGAAGGTTATTGAGCAAAAGGACAAGGAAATAGCCCAACTTAAAGATAAGGTAGAAACAATAGCCACCATGGTTCCACAACTGATGCAATGTCGAGCTCCTCCTCGTGTCTACTCTCTATATTTAAAAGAACAACACATTAGTTTCCAAATGATGAGGATTGTTAGGGATTTAAGTCCCTCATTTCAAACATGAAAAGAATTTTACAATGCTTTTCAAACGTCTCCTACGACAATCAAAAACTTACTCCGTGAATTGTATGTCCACAACTATGTTGTCCCTAATGATGTTAATTGGAACCCTCTCCTTTTCATTGGAGATATTCAGTTGAGGGCTCTTATGTCATGGATGCAAAATGAAATATCAAGGGGAGAATAGTTCCAGGTGCATCACAGGGAAGAACTTGAGCTTTCATTTCCCTTAAGGTCTAAATCAAGAGAACCCAGGCGATTTTACTTTTATTGGAAAAAGATTGTTTATGAACCAGACTATGCAAAGGAAATCCTACCCCTGAGGGATGAAGTGTATAAGGAATATGAACAAATGGCTCCAAGGGAAGGACATGAAGCAAAAGAACATATAGTCCAATGTTGGGATAGCCTAATAGATGAATTAAAGAAATCTGAACCACACTCTGTGCAAAATTACCATGCAACATTGAAGAAAGCACCCAAGTACATGCACTTGGGAAGAACAAAGGGACGACATTGGCTTCCCCTCAGTTTTCAGCCTCAAATCCTCCTATGGCCAATGATGGGCTGCAGGGACAGTGACCCACCATACAATGAAGGAGCAGAATGTACCAGGTGGAAGAGATTGGAGAAAATGAAAGGATTCTACTAGAGCTTAAAGAATGGTGGTTCTAGGAAGGTTACTCCAAGAAATTTTTGAATTAATGCTAAAATCCAAAATTTTCCTATTGCTGGAGGATCAACAAGAAGTTAGGTTAGGGGGAGATGATGAGCCTAAACAGTGGCTCTATTTTTATAGATTTTTGATATAATACTCCTACCTAGGTCTTATGATTAGATGACATTTGGATTATGATGTTTTCCTAAGAAGATACCTTTCAAGTGTTTTTGAAACTGGTTTAACCTATACCTAAGGATGTCATATAGTGGTTTCAAATGATCTGTCTATGCAAATATCTAAAGTTAATTATAAATATGGTTTATGTTATATCATGTTATCATTAGTATATACACATGTTGTTGTGCGTGTTAATATCTTAATGCAGGGTTAGCAAAGGTGAAGTAAAGACAAATGGCGGTTCAAAAGATCATCAAGTATATAGCTGCAATGCAGACCCAGTCAAAAGAATGCAGTTATGATCGGGATCACTTGACCGGTTCTTCAGCAGATTGATTTATGAAAACATTTATAAATGTTCCTAGTGGATCTCAGATCTAGGAGGCAGTCATGCTATATTTTCTTAGCTGTAGGACATATGTTGTTCTGTTGTCCTATGCTGACTTCTTCTTCTTCTTTTGTTAATAATTATTGTTCACCTATTCGGTAGGGATGTGGGCAGTTAGTTAGAAGTTTGTTATCAACTTTCCTATAAATAAAAGGACCTCTCTCCTCTCGAGGATAGCAGAGAAAAAGATAGTATTTTGTAATACGCAGTTTTCTAGTGTTATGTATGTATTTTTCAATCAAGATGAAATAAAGAGATCAATGTGATTTTGGATAATTAGATAAGTGTAATTTGAAGTTCTGGAAATACTCACTCAAGGGGGCCCACTTGGTGAGTAATCCTTTGTATGTTTTAAGTAGTTTTCATAATTCTGTAATAGTTGTTTATGTAGTTGTTTGTTCCTGCAGCCATAGGAAATAGTTCATGTGTCTGTTCTTGTAGCCACGACAGCAGAGTAGTTCTTGCTGGTCGCCAGAACTTTATATTTTAACAACAATTGTTTAAAGCAATTTCCAATTGTAGGATTAAGTATTAGTTTATTAGAAATTTTGTGTGTTTACTTTAAGAAGAATTTCCTTTCCTATAGTTATATAAAATGGTTGCAATATGAACTTGGTGCACATACAGTGTTGGCCCATTTCAAGTTTACGTCCCTGGTTGATAACTAAATGAGCCTTTTCCATAGGAAAACTTAGCTAGTCAAGGATATTCAATCTCCAAATTGTGTTTTATCACCTAGTTGTCATTCCAGTTGTGAGGACCAACAAGACCTAGGTGAAAAAAATAAATCAAACTATGATAGAGCACTTCTTTAAATCCATGCCACTTAGACATGTTTTTTATGGACCTCCATGTGTGTTATAGAGCCCTCTATAGTACACTATCTCATATTTTGGTCAACTCAACATTTATTTACCATACCAATAATGTATACATTCTTACAAAAACCATCATTTAAGAGTACTATAAAAGTGATAACAAATATATTTTTATTTTGTGTGTGGTGGCACCAAATTAACTCTTTCAACATGTTAAGGTAAGAAGGTGAATGTTATCAGAGAGCTTTTTTATCCTCTAAATCTCTTGATCCTTGCATGCTATGTGAATTCAATGATGTCCCTTAATAGCCCTAAGACCAAAAAACTGTTAAACTAGGATGGATTAGTTCTCAAAGGTTATGGTACATAGTAATGTTCTACCTAGACCTATAGGTGGATATGGGGTCCCTCTAAAATAATCTATCTTGATTTTGGTCAACTTAACACCATTTGAACATTCCAACAATGAACACATAGTACTCCCTGATCTTCCTTTGGTACTTATATTACAAACTTTCATAATTTACAATAGTTGACAATAATCTAGTAATAGTGAGGATACATCTTATGTCCTTAAGACTAATTTGGAATTGATATAAAATCACATTAAATAATAGGTGGATGAACATTAGATAGAACATACCTTTGACTTTTGGTAATTGGCTTTATATGTCTTTGTCTTTACAAGAAAATTACATGGCAAGAAAAGTAAGGTCATAAGTTGATTCTCAAATTTTATTGCCCTTACTAGGTGCTCCAACTCATTGGTGAGGCTGAATATAAATTGGAACTCAAAGACTCCTCTAAGATTTGCCATATTTGTCATCTCTCTTGGCTCAAGAAAGTGATTGGGACTACTACTCAAATTCCAATAGAGCTACTAACATTGGTTGAGGAAGGATCAATATTTTTAGAACTTGGGGTTAGATTAGATCAATGCACCAAATGCCTCCACACTAATTCTGTTGAGGAGATCTTAATCCAAATGAATAAATATGGCACATAGGAACCCACTAGAATTATCATGTATACATATTTATGTTCATAATATTTTATTAATCTTCTAGGTTTGTAATGACATACATATATAACAAAATATGCTTGATTGACTATCCCAAACATAAGTGTCAATATTTACTAGCTTGTTACATTACAATCTCATGCCACATTCATATTTCAATTTATTTAAACAATAAGGTTGTGATGTATGTTAGCTGATATTTATTTTTATTAAGTCCAATTAAAGGTATATAAGTGTGTTTCATTTTAATGTAAGATTTATATCATAAAATATACATCGATAAAATATTTCGAAAATGAATGCCCTATGATTCAAAACATAAAACAAGGTGCAACATTTAATGATTGTGTTTTATCCTTTGTATGATACATGGATTCCCACTCTTTTTTAAGTGTTTATGTCATTAGTGACTCCACTAGATGTTTTATTATTTCAAATTATGCACTTGAACTTCTCATCATGAAGCAATATCCAAGAAGTTAATTCACAAAGAAATTACATCACATATAAAAACGCAAGAAAATCCAAAAGATCAAATGAACCAAGGGGTGAATAATAAATTCTTGAAACAAGGTAAGGTTAGATTTTTTCAACATTCATAACTATCAAATTAGATAGTAGGATGATGTATTTGTAATGTATATAAATTAAAAAGGAAATGAATGTGTATCATCTAATAATAAATTATCAAATATATGCAACGTAGATGAAAAAATTGTATTAACTAAAAAGACATACATGAATACAATTTTATAGTAAAGTATAATACATGAACAAGAAATCTA
This sequence comes from Cryptomeria japonica, assembly GCF_030272615.1. Classification (NCBI taxonomy): domain Eukaryota; kingdom Viridiplantae; phylum Streptophyta; class Pinopsida; order Cupressales; family Cupressaceae; genus Cryptomeria; species Cryptomeria japonica. The sequence continues at coordinate 793,854,537 of NC_081407.1, forward strand.
TGTAGGCTTACAACAAATTGATATAGATACACAATGTCAAAAATCTATAATAAAGCTATATATGTACAAAATTATCATATAGGAATACAAAAAAGTTATAATGTAACCATTTCCTCCAAGGAGAGGGGAGAGTTTATGAGACTTTTCTTGTCCAATGGATGTAGAGGCAAGCAATGATGGTTGCTTCTGAATTCGTTGAATTAACCTCGTCTCTAAATTTTTTTGTAACCACCTAATATAATAAAAAAATGTATTTTAATATATAAAATTGAATTATAGAATGACATACAAGGGAATAATTACTTAATACCATATAATAATTTCTCTAAAGAAATTGTTTCCACCCTTCATTCATCAGAGGGGAAGGTGTACAAATTGGAGTTGTGAACACCTATGAAAATAATCAAGAAGTAAATTAAATTACAAATGAATATATTTCAAATTTATACTAATAGATATGTGATAAAACAACAAACAAGATGTGAAATTTACTAATCTAGCTCATACCTTTGTCAAAGGCATCGAAGATAAAATTGTTGTAGTGACACCCACCTTCATTATTCTTTGAATACTAAGAGGAGATTGAATTGATGTTGTTAGTGTAATTTATGTCTCATGTAATTACTCTTTACTTAAGTTGACTTAGGATAATGCATTTTATAGTAGTTTGCATATGAGACACTTAAGGAATTGCATATCTAGAGAATATGGTTGTCAGAGAAATTCTACCTTTGGTGGTGTTATCTTGTTATCACATTTTCATATTTACTTATAGTGGAATGATAATTCCACCTTCGGTGGGTGATCCAATTTTTGTGCAATTATCTATTATTTCTCCTACCTACCCCTACCTACCCTTGTATCTCATTGGGCCACATGTAATGATTATTGGGATCCAAGAACATTGAGAGGGGGGTGAATCAATGTTCTACAGGAATGGAGAAATTTAACCTTATTAACACAAAAACTTAGCAAACGGTAAACATAAAAGCATATAACAATAAGAAACAATGCAACCACAAAGATGAACACCATAACACCACCGATTTATATGTGGAAAACCTCAAAGAGGAAAAACCACGGTGGGATTGGAGACCCACAATATCTATCCACTGATCAGAGGAATAAATATTACAATAAGGGGCCTGCACATGTAGGAAGGCCAACAACCTATAGCACACTTCTCATCACAAAAGGAGTCTCACTGACTATAGAAAACATCGGACTACAATCCGAAATGTAGATTGAATTGCAAGAATAACATCTCCAATGCCTGAATATAGTTCCGGTTAAGCTCGATACCAGAGGTGTTAAAAATATTTCACCAACCCAATTCAATCACCTATGATCAATAAAAACCTCAGCATATGATTACAACCTTATTCGCACATAGATAGTCCCATAACCTTAATTCCATGATCTACAAAGAGATCTTACATCATAATTATACCAACCCAGGACCTAAACAATTAGGTCGGCCACCTAAAATATAATACAATAATTTTGTTACATAATTCCACAAACCAAGTTAGCCTAAGACCGAAACAACATAAATCAAACAATAAATCCAACCGGTAACACATTGGGAACATCAACCAACAGGTTACATAAACCTATCCATAACCTATCAGAATAATACCAAACCAATAGTAGGTCGCCATAAGACAAATGAAACACCATGATCAACTTGAACATGAACATGATAACCATCAGCATCCTAATAACCTTCTAGAAGCCGCACCAACATTACTTATCGAATTCATCAAAGCATTGTCGGTAAAACCCTTACCGGTAACCAAAATGCTTACTAGAACATATGATAGCATCTGGATCATCAAATATTGAACCAACTGAATGTGATACACATCGGGAACACATGAATAACCAATCCAAACCAATTCCAACAGTCGGACCAAACCGGAGACAAATCTCCAGATCAACATCAAATACCAACCACTCTATCGGAAGTTGGTAGTCATTAGAACAAATAGTGTTGACATCAATGCAACACATAATCAATTCCTCCAAATTGACAACAATCTCCCCCTTTGGCATTGATGGCAACACTAGATGTGAAAAACATCCAAGTGCCAAGAAGTGCCAAACAAGTCTCCCCCAAAGGAAGACATCCAACAAACTCCCAAAAATGATATGACAATGAAGTTGTGAAACAAATGTCTCTGTACTAATTAACCATTCATAGACCTGAACCAAAATCGCCCAATGAGATACAACCAATTTGAAATTATGTTCCTCCTCCTAGTGCCAACAATATCCCCCTTAGACTGATATCTCTATTAAGCTCTGATCTCTATTTTTCACATAAATATATCTCCCCATTTGACATCAATGCCATTAATTTGACATAAACATAAAAAAAAAATCATGAATCCTTTGAACCACACAGCTGACTACTCCCCTTGAGTAGTAGCACTAACACATCAATCTGGAATGAATGATAGTTCTGATAATGCATGTTAGACTGATGCCAATCAACATCACTCAAGTCTCTACATGAGGGGTAGAAACTCCCAATCTGTCTTTGAAGTACTGAAATGATTCCTTGGGCAAAGGTTTAGTGAAGATATCTGCAATCCTCTCTTTAGTGTTCACATAAACCAATCTGACTTCATTTGCTTCCACCTTCTCCTTCAAAAAATTATACTTGATAGAAATGTGCTTATTCTTAGAATGAAATACCAGATTCTTTGATATGTCAATAGCAGCAGAGTTTATCACAGTGAAGAACTATCTGTTCATTACAATCCACCCTTATATCCTTCAACATTTGCTTCATCCATAGAACTTGTGTATAGTTAGTAGCAACAACAACATACTCAGCTTTAGTAGTACATAAAGAAGTACATGACTGTTTCTTGCTGATCCATGAAACCAGTTTCTTTCCAAGAAGGAAAACTTCACCAGATGAGCCTATTTGGTTACCTATATCTCTATCCCAATCCACATCTAAATATGCTCATAGTGTAAAGTCATCATAAAACAAAAACCATACCTAAAAATCCTTGAAAATATCTAAAAATCCTAGCTACCGAAGCAAGGATTCAACATAATCAATTCCTTCCTTCTGAGAATATCCTTTACATACCAATCAAGCCTAGTTCCAATAACATCCAAGTCCATGTGTTGTCCTTTTCTAACTGAACAAATTCCTCTTCCATAGCTCTCATCCAACATTCATCCTTACAAGCTTCATCCACCGATGTCAGTTCGATTAAAGAAATTAAGCATACCTCATCAACTGCCAACCTTCTTCTTTTCCAATTATCTAATCTTTTGAATGATTCAACCTTACATGCTCTGATCTTCAGCTACTATTGAATTTTTTAATATTGCTGGAGTAACTGGTTCAACATTTTGTTCTGGTACAGGTGCTACATGTTCAGTTATGATCATTTCCACTTCTAGTTCTCTCTCATAAGTTTTGATTTGACCTTTGTACTGCTCATCCACCTTGACATTAGCACTCTCCACAATTCTCTGCAATCTTTTTCTATAACATCTATATGCTTTGCTTTCATTAGAATAACCAAGAAATATCCCTTCATCACATCTAGGATCAAATTTCCAATTCACTACCAAAGATTCTGAAAAACTTGACTGTAGATGTATGACCAAACCATAACTCATAAAGTGACTTACCGGTAAACCAAACCAAATCCAACATCCAACAAATCTTCATTGGTTAACCTTCAAGTTGGCTTCTCCAAAAGATCTGAAACTCGATTTCAAACCACTACAAGGGGCTATGCAAGATATGTCATCAATTTGCCTCTCGCTAAGGCAAATGCATTAGTTATCGAATGAGTTTCCTGTCGGTGCAGGAGCATTTTTCTTTGTTGGTTGAGTAACTAGGGTATATGCTTCAGCCAGATGAACATTTGGGAAATTTGATTCTATCGGTTGATCCTTAGACTTCATAACCCACTTCTTCTCATGCTCCTTCCAAGTATCATCAACGTTCTACTTTCCCTTCTCATTAGATTTATCACTTCCTGTCGGTAGGTTCTTGCTTCTACCAAATTTAGCAATATGTCCTACCTTGTTGCATGCATAGTAAGTAATATTATTCTTCTGAATTGCCTTACTATAACCTTGACCTTTCCTTGACCTACATTGATTAACCATATGTCCAAACTTTCCACATGCATGACATCTCACATTCATTCTACAATCTTTTGTCCTATGACCATACTTTTTACAATATGAACACTAACCGGGAATTGCATTATTATTCACATTTTCTCTATTCCTACATTGACTTTCTCTATGACCAAACTTATTATAAAAAAGAATCTACCATTAAATTTGTGTGCATTGGGTTGCCTTACTGGTGATCTCTGATTCCAGTTGACCTTCTGACCAGATGTGTCATCCTGATTTGCGGTATCAGAGCTTTCACCATGCTCGAATCCAAGACCTCTACTGTCTCCAGTGTCTCTTTGATCCTTTAATAATTCATCAAGCTTAGCAGAACTAACCTTGAACTTATCTTTGTATTCATTTGCAGCATCCAGATCACCTCTTAGGACTATCACCATTATTTCCAACTCTTGCTCATTGTTTTGTGATTGCACCAATTCAGTTCTCAACACATCATTCTCATGCGCCAACCTAATGCATTCCTCAGATATGTCTTTCAGAGATATAGCAAGATTTTCTTCATTCTTCTTCTGGTCTTCAATCTCCTAACTCATCTTCTGACACAAATCCTTTAAAGTATTCTTCTCTCCATCATCTTGATTTTGCAATTGATCACAAAGTTCCTTCCTTTTAGCTTGGGAAGATGGCAACCTATCCTGCAGAGTAAAAATGAATTCCTTCGTAGATCTTAACTCATCTTGTCGCTTCATGTTCTTCAACCTTTTAGCATCATAGTCTTCAAGAGCTACTTGAAGCTCCTTCCTTAAACTTATCTCCATAGATTCTGGATACAGGATAATCCTCAAGCTATTAAACTTACTCCAAGGCACCAGGCTCTGATACCAATTGTTGGGATCCAAGCACAATGAGAGGGAGGGTTGAATCAGCTTTCTACCGAAATGGAGAAATTTAACCTTATTAACACAACAACTCAGCAACCGATAAACATAAAAGCATATAATAATAAGCAACAATGCAACCACAAAGATGAACACCATAACACCACAAATCTATATGTGGAAAACCTCAAAGAGGAAAAACCATGGTGGGATTGGAGACCCACAATATCTATCCATTAATCAGATAAATAAATATTACAATAAGGGGCCTACACATGCAGGAAGGCCAACAACCTAGAGCACACTGCTCATCACATAAGGAGCCTCACTGACTATAGAAAACATCACTACAATCTGAAATGAATATTGGACTGCAAGAATAGCATCTCCTATGCTTGAATACAATTCTGGCTAAGCTCAGTACCAAAAGTCTTAAACCTCTTTTACCAACACAATTCGATCACCTATGATCGACCAAACCCTCTACATATGATTACAACCTTATTCACACACAAATAATCACATAACCTTAATTACATGATCTACAAAGAGATCTTACATCATATTTATACCAACCTGGGACCTAAACAATTAGGTCGGCCACCTAAAAGATAGTACAATAATTTCATTACATAATCCCACAAACCAATGATAAACCAAGTTGGCCTAAGACCAAAACAACATAAACCAAACAATAAATCCAACCGGTAATGCATCGGGAGCATCAACCAACATGTTACATAAATCGGTCCATAACCTAGCAGAATAATACTAGACCAATAATAGGTCGCTATAAGCCAAATGAAACACCACGATCAACTAGAACATGAACATGATAACCATTAGCATCCTAATAACCTTATAGAATCCACACCAACAACACTTATTGGATTCATCAAAAGATCTTCATCAAAGCATTGTCGGTAAAACCCTTACCGGTAACCAAAAGGCTTACTAGAACATATGATAGCATACAGATCATCAAATCTTGAACCAACTTGTAGTTTTGTAAATTGTACACCCTTGCTAGGGTGGTATAATTTCACACTTAGTTTAGCACTCGCCTTAGTGTGTTTTGCATCTTCAATTTCTAATCTCTTTTAGGAATTTAATTAGTTAATTTAATTAAATCTAAATCATATTTCACCTCTTCACATGTTATAAAGTTGGGCCCTTTACCCTAAGTGTGCTCCTCTTCATCTTATTCCTTCCATAATTATTTTAATCATAAAACCTAATTATGTCTTATTTTGACCTTTAAGGCCCGAGTTTGCATATCAAAACATCTTGAAATCAACTGTAACTTTCGGATTCTCTCTAATATCATCATATCTAGCGGCCCCAAAAATTTGGTGAAAAGTTGGTTGGACCATGTTGAAAGTGCACATGGTCCTTGACCTTTTTCCCAAAATTTCGGGAGCATAATCCTATGATATAATAATGCTTAAACCCAAAAGATTGGCGGGAAATTCAAATCCTAGGTCGACTTAAAGATGAAATTAAGATCTAGGGTTTCATACTTAAGAGCTCTCTTTCTTCATTTGAAGGGGTCTTCTTCTAAGGATTTAAGAGAATATTTTGGGAGCATAAATATCCTTCTTTGTAGTGAAAGATTAGATCTTTGAATTCTTCAACAACATTCAACATTCATCCATCAAACCTTCATCAAGTTTCATTTCATTAATTGGGGGGCTTTTGAAGATATAGAAAAGCAGCAAGAGATTACCGACTGAAGATTGGCTTGTACCCCTCCCTTGAGGTTGGGTATGGTTTCATGTCATTTTCATGTCTTTGTATAAGCTTCATTTTGATTCATATTCATGATTTAGATCACTTTGCATCATGTATTTAGAGCATTTACTTTGTCAATAATAAGCAATTAGGGTTTACTCTTTAGGGTTGCTCTAGATTGTTTGCTTTCATTTTAGGATCTTGTACACACACAAGGTTCTTGCACACATATTTTAAATACATTATCGACTATTTGTTGAGGTGGAAATCACCAAAATAGGGGTTTGACTAAGGCAAAAACCCATATAGCCACCCAAAACCCTCTTTTTCAGCTATAGGTACAAGTTTGGATCCGAGCGTCGTTGGAAGTTTCAGGACTGACAGAACGCACAAAGGTTGTCCTGGGGCTCAAAAATCATCAGAAACCCCTATGATAGGGGCATGGTACCCTGGTCCTACCCAAGAAAGGGCGTGGTGCCCTAGTCCTACCCAAGACAGGGGTGTGGTTCCCTGGTACTGCTTGTTTTCAACAGGATTTGACAGTGCAACAGGTTGCAGAGCTCAAATCCCATCCTTTCAGGTGCAGCTTCAGACTTGCAGAATCAGGAAAGTGGCATGGCACCCTAGTCCCGATCATTTTATCTTGGATTTCAAACAAAGGTGCACCTCTGATTTTGCCTCCTAATCTATACCTTTCAGTAGTTTATCAGTTTTTTTTGTTCTGCATTTTTAGATTAGGGTGTGTTTGCTTACTTGCACTTTAGGTTAAGTTGCATTCCTCTCTCTCATTTAAAAGAAAGGAATAGAAACCCTAATAGGTAATCCATGGCTCTATCTTTATTATAAGAAGTAGCCGAAGTGTGTTACCTCCCTAGGCTCTTTTGTTTTCCATTAGTGCGTATGAGAGTGGGATTAGGTTTCCATACTTAGTCTCACTTTTCCCCTTATACATTTTGGTGAGCCCGACGTAAAACCAATTGCATTTTCATTACATTTCATTGTTAGATCTAGATTTGATATCTTTTCATTTTTCTTTAAGTGAAAAAAATTCAAAAAAAAAAGAAAGAGATTTCCCTTTATTGGCTTGCATTTTGTGTTTAAAATTCATTTCAATTTCCATTTCAAAAATGTCATATTTTTATTTGCAAGATGTTCATTATTTTCATGATGTATACAAGTTTGTTGATTATGGGTTTATTAAGGATGAATTAGATGAATCTCTAGATGATTTTTTGAACCCTAAGCCTTCTAAACCCTCATTTTGCCAAAAAACTAATCAACCTTGTTACTATGTCATTTCATGGTGATGAGAAAGATAAGTTGAATGATTCCTCTCATGGGTACATTCCTATCAACTCCTCCACTAAATCTAATAATATGGTTGACCTTCACAATTCCATTTATGAGGTTATGTCTCCTTTTGAGTCCAAAGATAAACATTTCAATCACTATGACCATGCTTTATTGGAAGATTCCTTTGATGACTTTATGTCTTTACCTAAAACTCCAAACAAAAACAATACATCTAAAAAAATAATTAACATGATCAATGTGAATGAACATAGTAAGCCTATTTTTGTGGTCCAAGGTGCTTATCCTTCCCCAATCTCACCTCTTTCTAATCAACCCCTTTTCACAGTTCAAGGTGGATATAGTCATGATTCCTTTAGCACTCCAAACAAACCTATCATTACTGTGCGAGGAAATCCCACTAAGAGTCCTTATAGCTATGCTAAACAATTAACTAAAGAGAGTTACAATGCATTTGCCCATACTTATAACATGAGAAATAATTGGCAAGCTAATCTACCTTCGGTTATCCCAACTTCTCTTCCTTATCCTCAACCTATTCTTCCTCAAGCACCTCGCATTTCACAAACTCTTGGTAAGGAGTAGTATCTTGTCGAACAACTTAAGGCTACTCTTGCCAAGATATCCCTATGGGAATTGATTCAGACTTCTTCAACTCATCATGGATTGCTACAAGATGCCTTGAAAACATTGAATGTCCCACCCATAGTGACATCTAATAATATGGCCTCCTTTATTAATTCTATCAAAGCTCCTAAGGCTCAAATTGTGTTTACACAAGATGAACTACCCACTAGTGAAATTCAACATCAATATGATCCCTTAATGATTGTGGTTATTATAAATGATAGTGCTATAAGATGAACACTAGTGGACAATGGTTTTGGCCTTAATGTTTCTAGCATTAACGTGTTGCATAAGATCAATATCGATACATCTCTTATTAAGCCCAATTCTCTCACTATCTGAGGCTTTGATAATGTTGATAAATATTCATTAGGTATCATCACCTTGCATGTTGAGGTAGGTCCTATTACTTTACCCACAGCTATCGATGTCATGTCTGGAGAATTAACATACAACTTGTTACTAGGGAGACCTTCGATTCATAGCATGCAGGTTGTCCCCTCTACATTACATAGGAAAGTTAAGTTCATTTACAACAATAAGACATATACCCTGCTAGGTGACACAAATCTCCAGGCTTGTCTACAGACATCAACTTCCAAATCCTCTTCAATTGGTTCTTCCCCAAATATCTTACATGATTCCTCTAAAGCTGCTAGTGTGTCCACTTCATCAAACCAATATCCTATTTCTTTCTCAAGTGAACCTAGGGTTATTGAGGAAGAGTCTTCTCAACCCGATTCTAATTTTAAGGACACTTTCTCTCTTGAAAAGGTTCTTGCAGAAGATGATTGGGGATCCCTTTATTTTAATCCTACCTTCTTAGGGGAATATAAAATTCCCCCTAGAGAACCTAAGGTCAAAAGGAAGGAAGAAGAAGAAGAACCTAAAAAGCAATATACTTTGTCTGGACCATTGAGTAATAACTTTTTGGTGGCTTCCCAGACTCCATCCCTCTTAGTTCCTGACCTAGAGGACTTTGACCCTTCACTTTATGAAAATCCTCCTTCTCTCTCAGAAATGGCTAACCTTTATGGTCCTGGTTTTCACATCCTAGCGAGGTGTGGATATAATGGTAATGGATGTGGTGCTCAAGAACAAGGGAAAAAAGGTTCCCTTGGAAAACAACTTTCATGATATGACATTCAGGCTTGGTTATGATGCTTTTAAGCATACTAAAGCCTCTAAGAGACCATCAATTATTGTTCATGTCATTTCCGCTTCTCTCTCAATAAAATATCCAGAGTATATTGACTGTGACTCTTCTAGAGTCCTAGCTTTGGATGTTTTTCCTAATGATGATTCCTTAGCTGAATTCTTAGGAGCTTATGAAAACCTTCCTCGTTATCACCATAACCATGGATTTCCCTATTGTCTAAATGTGAAAGCTTACTTTGGGAAAGAAAGAAATAACAATGAGATAGTTAAAAAATTTCCTCAGTTAAAAGACTCTTCTCAACAAAGCAATCTCCTAATAAGTGAAACTATTGATATCAGGATAGATCCTTATGTTGAAGATAAAATCATTAAGATAGGGAAATGTCTTGATGAAGAAGAGGAAAAACACTATTATGAGTTATTACTTGAATTCCTTGAAATATTTGCTTGCATATACTCTGACATGCCTGGCATAGATCCTAATATTGTCACTCATAACATTGTCCTAGTTCCTGATGCCAAACCTGAGAAGCAAAAGATTTGAAAGATTCACTCTAAAGTGGCATTACTTGTTAAATCTGAGATTGAAAAATTGTTGGATGTTGGGGTTCATCCATCCTATCAATTATTCCCCATGGATTCAAACATTGTGGTTGTGGCTAAGTTTGATAATAAGTTAGGATGTGTACGGACTTCCGTGATCTAAACAAAGCCTCTTTAAAAGATGATTTCCCTCTCCTAAATATTGATATGATAATGGATTTTATAGCAGGTCATGCCTTATTATCCTTCATGGACGGTTTCTCTGGATATAATCAAATCTTTATTAATCCTCAAGATCAATACAAAACTACTTTCACGACCCCTTGGGGCATGTTTTGTTGGGTTATGATGCCTTTTGGATTGAAAAACACAGGCACAACCTATCAGCGTGCTATGACTCTTATCTTCCATGATTACATGCATAAAACCTTAGAAGATTACGTTGATGATATCTTAGCTAAATTTGTTCTTCACACATATCATGTTAAGATCCTTCGTCAGGTATTTTAGAGAATTCATAAGTATACCATGCACTTGAATCCCCAGAAATGTGTTTTTGGTGTTGATAGTGGAAAACTATTAGGTTTCATAGTTTCGCTTTGTGGAATTGAGGTGGATATGAAAAAGATAGATGCCATTGTTAGCGTGTCACCTCCTAAAAATGTCTCCCAACTCAAAAATTTGCAAGGAAAGATTCAAGTTATTCATAGGTTTGTATCTTAGCTTACGGATCGTACCTTTCCTTTTACTCAATTGCTCAAAAAGAATATCACCTTTCAGTGGAATGAGGTTTGTCATCAAGCATTTGAAGACCTAAAAACGTATTTGGCTAATCCTTCTGTTCTTCAACCCGCTGCCCTTCTAAATTATTTTTTCTATACACAGTTGCTTCCCTTCATGCTCTTGTAGCCTTATTGGTACAACATGATAAGGATGGTAGAGAATGTCTGGTTTATTATATAATTCATACTCTACTCGATTACAAGGTCCGATATTTTATGATAGAAAGGCAGTTCCTTGCTTTTGTCTTTACAACCCAAAAGTTAAGGCATTACCTTTTGAATGCTGAAATTCATGTTATCATTAAATTTGATCCTCTCAAGCATCTTTTCTCTAAAGTTGATCTTTTGGGACGCTCATCTAAGTGGGTTATAATGTTGACTGAGTTTAACCTCAAGTTTGTCTCATAGAAGGTAATAAAGGGCCAAGCATTGGCTAGCCACTTTGTTGAGGCTCCTTCCCCCTTCTCCCTACCTAATCCAAAGTCCCTTCCCGATGAATACATTTTCTCTATTGAGATTGATGAGATTTGGGAATTATATTTTGATGGCTATAGATGACATACAGGATCGGGGGCAGTGGTAGTCTTAATTTCTCCTAAAAAGAAGCCTATCCCCTTATCATATTGTCTCAATTTCTTATGTACCAACAATATTGTTGAATATGAGGCTCTTATAGATGGAATTAAAGTAGCCTTAGCATTAAATATAAAAAATCTACATATCTATGGAGATTCTCAACTAATCATAAGACAAGTGACAAGAGTTTATCAAGCTAAGCAAGATAAATTATCACAATATAGAGATCTAGCTATATCCTTGTTACAAAAATTTGATTCTTATACCATGGAGCATGTTCCTCGAAAAGATAATTGACATGTTGATGCAATGGCATGTGCAACCTCTCTTGTATCTTTAGAGGTTCCCTTGGTAGATCTTAAACTCACTATTCACAACCTCACTACCTCGACTATTGCTGATAATCATTGCATTATATATTCTGACGAATGGTACTCGCATATTGTGAGATATTTGAGTGATGGTACCTTTCTCGACTCTATGAACAAGAATAATAGGGGAAAGTTAGCTGCTAGATACATTATCGTTTCTAATGTTCTTTATAGAATGGGTTATAATGGTATTCTCCTTCGATGTCTTAACAAAGCTGAAATCCCTATTGCTCTTGAGGAAGCACACTTGAGCGCTTGCGGGGGGCACTTTGGGGATAGATCCTTAGTTCAGAGATTGCTTCAAATGGGATATTATTGGCAAACCATGGAAAAGGATTCCTTTACATTTGTTAAGAAATGTCATCAATGTCAGCAACATAGCAAATTGATCCATGCTCCTACCCAACAACTTCGATATCAAGTAGCATCTTGGCCCTTTTCTACATGGGGTTTGGATCTCATTGGTAAAATGTATCCTCCTTCATCCCAAGGACATACTTTCATCATCACTACAACTGATTAGTTTACGAAGTGGGTAGAAGTAGTTCCCTTTCGATCCACTACCGCTAAGGTAATTTGTCAATTCATCTTACAAAACATTATTTCCTGATTTGGAATACCTTATGCCTTAGTTTTAGATAATGGAACGTCATTTAAAAATAAGGATGTGAAGAAGTTCCTCAAGAAATATCATATTCAACATAAATTTTCTACACCCTACTATCCTCAATCAAATGGTCAAGCCAAATCGTCTAATAGGATAATCTAACAAATTCTTCAAAAGACTGTAAATAGGCATGGTAAGGATTGGAATACTCAATTAACCTATGCTCTCTGGGCCTATCGAACGAGTGTACGTGTTGCTATGGGTTGTACCCCTTATAATCCTGTTTATGGCATTGATGCCATTATGCCTTTGGAGTTAGAAATTCCTTCTTTGAGAGTTTCTCATAGGGGTATAGTGGATGATGATTCTTATAGAGAACAAAGACTTCAACAACTTCATGAGATGCTCAATGAACGACGTATAAACTCTCTTGAGCATATTCAAGTGTATCATAAAACTTTACAACGGAGCTATAATGATAAAGTCATTTCACATTCCTTTTCAGTGGGCAATCTAGTGCTTTATGAAAATCAATGTAACGTGAATGATTTGGTGCTTACAATATAGAATATTTGGAAGATACGCCTCTCAAGGAACCTATAAATGCTATGCACCTTCGTTGATACTATGCCTAGACTCTATCTCTTTCTTTCTCTCCCTCTTTTTCTCTTTCTAGTTTATCTTCTCTCTCTTTATACCTTTTCTTTCTTCAAAATTGGGTAATATGTTAGCATATTTTCATTAAAGTGTGTGGTATTAAATGATATTGTGTTGTTTACTCTATATTACTTCGTTCTTGACAAGCATGTTTCTTTACTTTATTGTTTGTCTTGGATTCATTTATGTAAATTGTAACAGATTTACATTTTATATGTGCTAGCATGTTATATAATTTCTTATGTGTTAAGTAGGATTATATCATGTTGTGTTTAGTTAGAGTTAATTAAATCACATTAGTCATATAGTTCTTAAGCTTAACACATTTCTCTTCTACATCATCAAAGTAGCATTTAATTAAATACATAGTTATTTAATTAAATCACACATGTATCAATTTAATCATGAAGCATTGAGAAATCAATCACATGGAAATTAAATTAGACATATATGTTCATCACCAAATGTGTTACTTTTAATCTAAGCAATGCATACATTGTTTAAGTATTACAATAACATGATTGAGATATAACATGGGCATAAATACATACATATCCATGAGTATCATGACATGTACATCAACAAAATGTCTCCTAATAAAGTAGAGTTATCTCCTATCCCTAGGACTAGTAGCTGGAGGATGGTGACTAGATGTCCCCTCCTGATCTAGCCATGGGGGTGGGCCCATGGGTGTGTATCATGATATAGAATGTGAGTGACTTCGTAAGGAGCTCCTATGATCCCTGTCCATCATAATCCTGCGGTATGTGGTTGCCTCTGTCTGAGATGCTACTAGATCACACTTTGTCTGTTGTAATCTCTCTCACAAAGATCTCTCTGTATCTCATCAAACCTCTCTATCTCCATCTGAATGGGGGTGAATAGGCCCTCATGTCATCATGTCCTTCCTTGTGATCTATGTGCTATCTGAAAGGAACCGAGGATCTGTGTAGACATGATGAGGTATGTCACTGCATGTTGGATAAGGGATCACCATTCCTAGACACTAGGTATAGAGAGAAAGAGAGAATTTCATCACCAATAACATTCTATTTCATCAAATCTAAGAAAATAAGATGCATAAATTAAACAGTCATAAAACACCTTACCTGGATCTCCCTCTCGACAATAGGGGTTGAGGAAAGGAGCAACCTGAGATTGGGACCCACTAGGCTATCCGTGCTTGTACTGTCTCTTCATAGTAGGCATAAGGCGGTGGGGACTGGAAACAAGATCCCTTATAGGGTCCTTCTCTGCCTGCAATGGGAGGCTCAGTGGATCTAGTGCTATGGTGTCATCCCCAAAGTGATGAGGAACTGCATCTAACTCATCCTCCTCATCCTCATCCTCATCTGAGTCCTTGTCCTCATCCTCATCCTCATCCTCATCCTCCTCTCCTCCATCCTAATCTCCCTCTCCTGCGTTAGGATGTATCGGGTCCCTCCTCGTCGTTCGTCTGTCTCCATGGTCCAAGATTCCCTCTAGGATAGTCTGCTGGAAAGATGGCTCTAGGGTATGTCCTCCCTAACCATGTGCTGTACTATTGGTGCACACCCACATTATCTCTATAACCCATCATGAAATCTCGATCCGATCCATCTGAATCCATGATGTCAATCTCATTGTTCGTAAGCCTCGGAATAGCTCCTGGTCAAGGAGTCATGTGTGAGTGTCAGATGTAGATAGTCACGTCAGTAGGAAAACACTGCTCAAACCTAAGCTGGTACTGGACTCGGTCGAAGTAGAAGGGAATGACTATGTGACTATATTGTCCCTCTAGTAGATAGTTCCTCTACATGCCAAATAACTGCCTGTGTATCCCTGCCCACATATACATCCTAAGTTAAGGTCTGCATATGATCATACCCATTGTCAATCTATCCAAACTCAATCTCCAATGCAGTATATCCTCAAACCACCACTCATGGGTAAGTGTATAAGAAAATACCCTAGGTTGCTTTGGAACTAAGTCTATAGGGACTGGAGTAGGCCTAGTGCATGCAATATGCTCAAACATCAACACCTGTAGTAGTGTGCAGGTCATCAAACTGCTCCCCTATCCAAACTTATACTCTCCAAGGTCATGATGGAGATGTGCAAGCATGCTCCCAAGAGTATACTCTCTTATGTCTCTCTATGGCCCTAATCGTGTAGGTGAGACCTCCATGCATGTGGGCGTCACACCCATTAGAGAACACGACTAATGCAATGGTAGCGATCATGAGCCACCTCACCAGTGGAGCCTCATCGATAGGGTGTAGGAGCCAACTGACCATGATTCAGCCCCTTGTCTCACCAGGCATCACTCTCCCTACATAGTAGACCTGCTCCCTCCTATACTCTCTCTCCTCTGGGGTAAGCCTCAAAATCTAACCTCAAAGGCTCTGGAAGGTGTGACCCATAGTGTGTTCATGAATGTATGGAATAATCTACAAATTGAAACATCAAATCATCAGTAATCCATTGTCGATTGTAATCATCCAACAACAAAGACATCATCAATCTATTCTATCAGTCTGACGCCTGATCCCATGCACCCTGAGTGGACCAAGGTGCCCCTAGGACCAGGGTGCCCTCATGGGACCAGGGTGTCCATGGAGGACCATGGTGCCCTAAGAGACCATGGTTTCTGAATAGGGAGCATGCGTATAATCTTGGCAATGACATCATTCAACATCAAATTCAGTGCAAAAATAAAAAGTTGAAAATGAGTATGGCAAGCCGACTCACCTTGTCCAAGGTTCGGTCAGTGAGTACAGATCGATGTAGGATCTCCATCCGCATAGGTTGCTCGGGTCGGCGTCGAGGCATGATGGTGAATAAGTGGGCCCTCTGCAATGAATAGTGCCAAAAATTCAAAAAGTGACAAATGAAAGGTGTCACTTTCGTATTTATGAGGTATGCACTTTTTTTCATTTTTATGATTTGAAGTTATAAACCCTAATTTCTGCAATTTTTCTTCAATCTATCATATCTTGAGCTAGAGAGCTCTGAATTTCGCACCGTCAGTGGCGTTAGAATCATGAATTTTCCCTCTTTCTCCACATCAGTTTCATAAAAAACTTGGATGCACAATCAAGCCTTGTTGTGAACGTGCTCATCAAGGTTTTCATTCCAATTCGCTGTGGTAAACATGATACCATGTTTCACCTCACTAATTAGCAAGCTAAAACAAGGGGGGCATATAGCTACCTACGAATTTCATCACCTTCCTTAGTAAGCATTAGGTGATTTTTTGATCTAACATGTGGTTTTGCAGAGTGTGGGTCCTAAGTGTACTGCAGATGCAGTTGGGGGCTTTGTCCAACAACTTATGGATATATCTTTTTTCAAATGATGTTTACTTTTTCTGTACTTTATCTTGCATATGCACATAGTGTCATATGACCGCTAAAGTGGGGGCTAAATTTAGTGTTGTAAATTGTACACCCTTTCTAGGGTGGTACAATTTCACACATAGTTTAACACTTGCCTTAGTTTGTTTTGCATCTTGCATTTATAATCTATTTTAAGTATTTAATTAATTAATTTAATTAAATCTAAATCATATTCCACCTCTTCACATGTTATAAAGTTGGGCCCTTTACCCTAAGTGTGCCCCTTTTCATCTTATTCCTTCAATAAATCATTTAATGATAAACCTTAATTATGTCTTATTTCAACCTTTAAGGCCCAATTTTGCATATCAAAACATCCCAAAATTAGTTGTAACTTTGGGATCCGCTCTAATATCATCATATCTAACGGCCCCAAATATTTGGTGAAAAGTTGGTCGGACCATGTTGAAAGTGCACATGGTCCTCGACTTTTTTCCCAAAATTTTGGTCCATAATCCAATGATATAATAATTCTTAACCCAAAAAGATTGGCAGGAAATTCAAATCCTAGGCCGGCCTAAAGATGAAATTAAGATCTAGGATTTCATACTTAAGAGCTCTCTTTCTTCATTTGAAGGGGTCTTCTTCTAAGGATCTAAGAGCAGGTTTTGGGAGCATAAAGAGCCTTCTTTGTAGTGAAAGAGTAGATCTTGTAAGTCTTCAAAAACATTCAACATTCATCCATCAAACCTTCATCAAGCATCATTTCATCAATTAGGGGGCTTTTGAAGATATAGAAAAGCAATACGAGATTACCGACTGAAGATTGACTTGTACCCCTCTTGGGGTTGGGTATGGTTTCATGTCATTTTCATGTATTTGTATAAGATTCATTTTGATTCATATTCATGCTTTAGATTACTTTGCATCATGGATTTAGAGCATTTACTTTGTCAATTATAAGCAATTAGGGTTTACTCTTTAGCGTTACTCTAGATTGTTTGCTTTCATTTTAGGATCTTGCACACACACAAGGTTCTTGTACACACATTTTCAATATATTATTGATATTTGTTGAGTTGGAAATCACAAAAATAGGGGTTTGAATAAGGAAAAACCCCATATAGCCACCCAAAACCCTCTTTTTCAGCTACAGGCACAGGTTCAGATCTGAGCGTCGCTGGAAGTTTTAGGATCGACAACGTGCGCAGAGGTTGTCTTGGGGCTCAAAACTCATCAAAAACCCCTAGGAAAGGGGCATGGCACCCTGGTCCTACCAAGGACAAGGGTGTGGTGCCCTGGTCCTACCTGTTTTCAGCAGGATTTGATAGTGCAACAAGTTGTAGAGCTCATATCCTATCTTGTCAGGTGTAGCTTCAGACTTGCAGAATCAAGACAATGGAGTGGCACCCTGGTCCTGATTATTTTAGCTCACATTTTAGACATAGGTGCACCTTTGATTTTGCCTCCTAATCTATACTTTTTAGCAATTTATTAGTTGTTTTTTGTTCTGCATTTCTAGATTAGGGTGTGTTTGCTTACTTGCACTTTAGGTTAAGTTGCATTCCTCTCTCTCATTTACAGCAAAGGAATAGAAATCCTAAGAGGTAGTCCACGAATCTCTCTTTCTCATAAGAAGTAGCTAAAGTGCGTTACCTCCCTAGGCTCTTTCATATTCCATTAGTGTGTATGAGAGTGGGATTAGGGTTTCCATACTTAGTCTCACTTTTCCCCTTACACACAACTGAATGTGATACACATCAGAAACACATGAATAACCAATCCAAACCAATTCCAACAGTCAGACCAAACCGGAGACAAATCTCCAGATCAACATCAAATACCAACCACTCTATGAGAAGTCGATAGATAGTAGAACAACTAGTGTTGACATCAATGATAAGCATCAATGCGACACATAATCAATTCCTCCAAATTGCCAACAATGATTGTGTGCTCTCATTTCCCTATGGCCTTGCCTTTATAAGCAGGCTCATGTACATTATATAGTTGATCAATTTTTACATATTCATGAGAATACAGTTTGTTCTTATCTATCTTATTCTCTCTTTATATTGTGCTATTCATTGGCCTCTAGATCTTGGGTTGCTATAGGAAAATTCTTACAGATGTCATCAAGTGAAAATAAAAGAACACTATTTTACTAAAATTAACCTAACACCATTTTAAAAATATAATAATGAAATGTAGTCAATCTTACCTCAATGAAAGATGTATGACCACTCCCAATAATAGATTTTAATGTTGAAGGCCTAATATCCACATGTTCACCATCTAATATCAATTTTAAGATATCATTCAAAGAAGGTAAAATTATCTGCATGCACTATGTTTACTATTTCTTTACTATTTACATATTTGTGGACTTGTCATGGTCATGCAATTGGGAGCTAAAGGGTAGCCAAATGTAGATTGAATACTTTGACCTTAAAATTTTATTACAATAAATTTAGATTATTTTTCAATCATCATAGATGAATATAGTTAATCTTATATTTTAAAAGGAAATGTAGTAAATTGCATTCAATCTTATTCAAATTTATCTATTTATAAATGTCAAATGTTTCATGCAACAAGTCATCTATGAACATCATTTCATTGAATATGGATATGTCATGTTGTTGGCCAAGTGCTTCCTAAGCATCCTCAGACCCATTATCACAAAAAGACTTGTATTTTTTGGCAAATGTGCTCTAAGTGCGAATAATTAGAAGTCTTGCCCTCATCACCCTATGCTAAAGGTCTAGTAACAATATTTGTGTGAGGAGCTAATGGACTCTAGAGTCTCTACCTCAAAACTTTCCTTCATAATGTAAAATGATTATGATATCATCAATGTCTTTCCTAGCAAGGGGTATTCATACTAGGTTTTGGTCATGACATGCCCCCCCTCTATCTTGTGTTAAGCCCCCACCTCTACCAAAAAACTGACACATGTCAAAGTAGTTTGCGATATCATTAAGGAAAATTTTGCAATAGAGTTTCCTCAAAAATTCCTATAAGACCTCATTGTTGTTACATTGAGAATGGTCATATACTAGCTAACACCTCTCCCAAAAATTTCCCTTATTCCTTGGTGTTGGAACTAATGGATAGGGAACCTCCTACAACTACCTGTAGGGATACATTTGCTCATGGATTGGTGAAAAATGCACAAAAATTATATTTCAATGTTTTTTTCTTTTACTTGTTCATGGGATAATTTGTCGACATAGAATTATCTTTCTTCTTCCCTCTTGTTCAGCCACATGTTTATTTGGCCACTCACAGGATCTATGTGAGAGACAATAGATTCCAATGAAGTGTTAAGGGTTGAACAACAAGAACTAGTTCCACTTGAATTTCTCAATCTTTCTATCAATGTTTAAAGTTCCTTTTTATTGTCTTCAATTTTCCCTAGGAAGTTTTCTTGCATCCCAAGAGGATGCTGAGGCATTTTTTGTGGAGTTTGTTGAGGTTTCTCTTCATTAGGATTTTCATGAATTGGTGAATTAAGGTTTTCATGAATCAATGGGGATTTTTAATTGCTAAAAATTAACTAGAATTAAATCAAACTAATTTACAAATGGTTATATAATTTAATTTACATACTAAAAAACTAACAAATCCTACCTCTTCGACCATGTGGATGTTGTGGCAACAGTTTGACTATGGTTTGGTCAACTCCATGACACATGTGTGCTTCCTTTTTCTTTTTGTTTGTTGTTGGAAATATGTGAGGCCAAGTTAAAATGAACTCAACCTCTTTGCAAATTTGGTTTTATCTTTGAAATAACATGACATGTTATGGTTTTTTAGTTATAAAGTCTAAGCTCAATCGCTATCAACTTTATACCTAAGCACATAATAACTGTTGGCAATATAACAAGGATATTGAGAAGGTTGTTGATGATTATGGACATAACTGATTAAAGATGTTTTACTGTCTTGATATTACTATTTTGTCATTGATGTCAAGAAATTGATTTTCTAATTCAGTATGATGTTGCCATATCTTGAGAAATATGATATGAAGATCATAAAGAAGTCGGTACAGACACAGGAAAGAATATGATGAATAAAGGATAAGTTATTCAATGGGCAACTCTACCGAGTCAGACAATGATGAGATCTTGATGTTTTAGATTGTTTTAACATCATACATATATTGTAAAATGTAAAGGTTAATACTACACTATGTTATCAGCCAAAGGACCTAGTCGGTAAACCCTAAGGAACCTAGTCAGTAAACCCTAAGGTTATTGCAGTCAGTTAATGAAGACAGAATGTCTACTGAGTAAAGTTTAGTATTCACCGAGTTGTAACCGAGCTATAACAGAATGCATTAAATGTTTACATGTGATATTTAATGAAAGAAGCTGATGAGCTGGAGCGGATCAATGATTGGAAAGCCGTGGAAGATGTTTGTTAACAAATCTAAGGCAATGGAAAGTCGGCAAGAAGATCTACAACTCAGATTAAACCACATTACCCTAACACAAGTTCCAAGATGATTGTGCAAGTTCTGAGGCAAGGTAAAACATTTTTCAGATCATAAGATACAATGAACCTCGACAAGATTGAAGATCTGATCGCTATGATTGATCATGGGAAATGTGATCAAGGAGATTAAGCGGTTAGATGATTGTTTATAAATAAGGAACTGTTGATAAACAGTGTATGCGGGCAAGTGTATGCACAGGGATGCTACATAGTGATCACCGAGCACAGAAGCTTGAAGACCTGCTGGAATAATAGAGTATTGATGCCCAACAGATAGACAAGATTAGTTCTTTGTCTAGATTGTGATTGAACAAATAAGAATATGCTTTAGCATTTTAGATGTAAAGTTGCAGATAGATTGTATTACTGTTATCTTGTGAAAGTAACAGAAAATCTCTTAACCAAGTGGACTTAATAGTCTTATAAGTAAATCCTCTAACAAGGTGACATTCTAAATGAGTGTTTGAAATCCTTTGACAAGGTCACTTCTAACAAAGTGAAGATCCTAACAGATCTGAGGGAAATCCCTTAATCGAGTCACATCTAGCAATGTGTTTTGTAATCTTTAACAGGATTGTCTTTTAACCGAGCATACTCTAGAAGAGTATATTTCTTAGTGGGTCCGAAATCCCATAGTGGTTTTTCCCTATTTGGGTTTCCACGTTAAATCTGGTGTTATGAGGTTTATATAGTTCATATGCTTTTGAGTTTGCATGTTTGACAGTTTTATTCTATGACTGATATATGTTATCGAGGTTGAATCTGATGTTTTCATTGATGATTAAGTTTGTATGATTCACCCCCCCTCTCATCTTGTTGGCTATTGGATCTGTACTTATATTAAGTATCAGAACTATCAATTGGTATCAGAGCTTTGGACTCCTAAAGGAAAGTTTAAAGGCACTTGAGTTAAAGATCCAAAGATGTATAAGAGGGATGCACCCAAGTTGAATAAGTCAAGTTTCTCTACATGGCAGAAAAGGATGAAGCTACATCTATCAGGAGTTGGAGAATATGCTATATACTATCTGGAGAATGATTTTGTTGCACCGAGCACCTATCCATTGACTATGGAAGAGATAAAGGCAAAGTGAGAACACATTCAAGCAATGATTGAAATAACATCTGCATTGACTGATTCTGAGTTTAATGATCTAGAAGGCTGCAATGATGCGAAGGCTATGTGGACTAAGCTCATATCTATATATGGAGGAGATGAACATGTTCAAAGAGAAAAAGTTGATAGTCTAAGAGGACAAATTGAATCTATGAGGATGAATGAAGGTGAGAACATAACCCAGTACAGTACAAGACTAAAGGAGATTGTAAATCAAATCAAGGGAGCAGGAGGAATTATTGAAGAAAAGGATGTGACAAGTAAGTTGTTAAGAACCCTTCTACTTGCTTATGCAATCTAAGTCTCTGCAATCAATGAATTGAGGTTTGTACCTAATATGCCAATTTCCTTGGATGCTACTATTGGTAAGCTACATGCATTTAAGTAATTTTGATAACAGTGGGTCATCGGTAAATAAAGTTGAATCTACATTTAGTTCTTTTGATTTGAATGAATCTAATGATTACAATGAAAGAAAGTATAAGTACTCTGGAGGAGATCATAGTGGAGCAAGTGAAAGATTTTGGAAGAACGTGGAGGAGGTACACAAATTGTATGAAGAAATAAAAAAGCAAGAAGAGTTTGAAGCACTATTGGCCAAAAGGTTACCAAGAGGCAAAGGTAAGTATAAGGGAAAACTACCCTTGAAATGTTTCAATTGTGATAAGATTGGACATATGGCTTCTAACTGTCCTGACAAATATTTCACTGAAAAGAGAGATTACCGAGATGACAGACAAAAAGATAATCATTACAGAGGTCACTGAGACTTCAGAAGAAGAGATAGAAAGACCTGCTTAATTGCTGATGAGGAATCTGAAGATGATAAATCAGATGAGACTGATGCAGAGGAAGTTGTTTATGTGGCTATCAAGGATGGATTAGATGAAGAAAGGTATGAAGAAAAAGCACTAATATCTCACATAAACACTAATGATTCTTGGATTATAGATAGTGGATGCTCACATCATATGACAGGAGATAAACACAAGTTTGTTATGTTAGAAGATTATGATGGAGGCTATGTTAGATTTGGTAATGATGCACCATGTCCGGTAAGAGGTAAAGGATCCATAACACTTCTTCATAAAGCAAGATGCAATTATTTTTATTGGGTTGAAGGTTTGAAATATAATTTGTTGAGTGTAGCACAACTAAACAACATAGGTTACCAAATAGAATTTCAGAAAGGAATTGTCAAAGTTCATGATAAAAATGGAAAGTTAGCTACTATCGGGACACAAACAAAAGGTAATACATTTCACCTTGACTCTACTCACAACAAGTGCTTGCATGCAAAGATTGATAGCACCTGGTTATGGTATAAAAGGTTTTGTCATGTTAATTTTGATAATCTGATCAAGATAAGTAAGAAGCACAGAGTAAGAGGTCTACCGAGTCTTGAAAAACCTGAGAATGCTATATGTCAAGGATGCCAAATGGGCAAGATGACAAGATCTAGCTTTACAAGTAAGTCCTATACTTCTAAGGGAATTTTAGATCTTGTGCACACTGATCTTTGTGGTCCTACGAAAGTTCAAAGTTGTTATGGTGATAAGTATTTCATATTATTTGTGGATGATTATTCAAGGATGATGTCAGTAATATTTTTAAAAGAAAAATCAGAAGCTTTTCAAATGTTTAAATGGTACAAGGCTAGAGTTGAAAATGAAACAGGAAGACAACTGAAATGTCTTAGATCAGATAGAGGAGGAGAGTTCACATCTAATGAGTTCAACCTATTTTGCAATGATCATGGTATTAAAAGACAAGTCTCGACACCGAGGACTCCACAGCAGAATGGAATCGCTGAAAGAAGAAACAGATCTATTGTGGATTGTGCTAGAACACTGATGATTGAGAAGAAGGTTCCATAAACATTTTGGAGAGAAGCAATAAGCATAGTTGTTTACACCTTGAACCGAGTTCAATTGAAGAAAGGTACTTTGAAGACACCTTATGAAATTTGGTATGGCAAGAAACCTAATATAAGTTATTTTAAGATCTTTGGAAGCAAATGCTATGTTCATAAAGATGATAGAAATGGCAAGTTTGATCAGAAAAGTGAAGAAGGAACATTTTTAGGATATTCCTCTAGAAGCAAAGCATTCAAATGTTTGATCAAATCATCTAACAAAATAGTAGAAAGTGCAAATGTGAAAATTGATGAATTTGCAGAAAGAACTAATGATGGGAATTCCAAAGAACCAAAAGACTATGATGAATTTGTCTATGTGCAACCCAAAATTCCTACCGAGATAACTGTTGAAGGAAATGAGGAAGATATCCAGTTACCAAGTGATGAAGAGGATCATACAAAGCCTACCAAGCCTGTATTAGCCAAATATGTCAGAAGACATCATGCACCAAGTCAGATTATAGGAGATAAGGATGATCCAGTGATGACAAGGAACAAACTGAGACAGAACACATGTTTAATATCTGAATTTGAACCAAGAATAATAAAAGAAGCATTTAACAGTGAAGATAGGATAAATGCTATGATTGAAGAGATTGATCAAATCAAGAAGAATGACACATGGACACTAGTCCCAAGACCTAAGGACAAAAATGTAATCAGTACAAAGTGGATCTTCAGAAACAAGCTAAATGAGAAAGGAGAGGTCATTCAGAACAAAGCAAGATTGGTTTGCAAAGGTTATGCCCAAGAAGAAGGAATTGATTATGGTGAGACTTTTGCACCTATTGCTAGACTTGAAGGAGTTAGAACATTGTTGGCATATGCTGCTTTCAAAAACTTCAAGGTATATCAAATGGATGTCAAATCTGCATTTCTAAATGGAATATTAGAAGAAGTTTTCATTGAACAACCTGAAGGATTTGTTGAAGACAATAATAAAGATCAGGTATGTAAATTGAACAAAGCTTTATATGGTTTGAAACAAGCACCTAGAGCATGGTATGAAAGACTGCACTCTTATTTGATTAAGATTGGTTTTATAAGGACAAGTGAGAACAACAACATGTACATGAAGAATGATGAAAATGGAATACTAATCTCAGCTATATTTGTTGATGATATTATATTTTGTGGAAATGACTCTTTATGCAAGAACTTTGGTAATGAAATGAGCAAAGAATTTGAGATGTCATTAATGAGTGAGATAAAGTATTTTATAGGCTTACAAATACTGCAAATGAAAAATGAAATTTTCATTACTCAATCCAAATACATAAAGGAAATCTTGAAGAAATTTGGAATGGAGGATTCAAAGCCAGTAAGTACTCCTATGACTACAAACTACAAACTATCAAAGAATGATGAATTTGCATCTATTGATGAGACACTCTACCGATCCATGATTGGAAAACTACAATATGTTGTTCACAGTAGGCCTAATATAGCACATGCAGTAGGTATTGTTGCAAGATTCTCTGCAGATCCTAAGGAAATACACATGACAGCAATCAAAAGAATTTTCAGATACTTGAAAGGCACGAAAGATTATGGCTTAGTATATCAAAAAGGAAATTATTTTGATTTGAAAGTCTATACTGATGTTGATTGGGCAGGCAACATTGATGACAGGAAAAGCACAAGTGGAGGAGCTTTCTTCTTAGGAGAAAGACTAGTGAGTTGGCTTAGGAAGAAACAACGATGTGTTTCTCAGTCAATAGTCGAAGTTGAATATGTTGCTGCAGCACTGAATTGTACCAACATTGCATGGATCAAACAATTGTTGGAAGGTATAAATGAGAAAGTTACCGAGCCAGTAACTATATTCTGTGATAATACTAGTGCCATTAATATTTCAAAGAACCCTGTTATGCACTCTAAGACAAAGCACATATCTATCAAATATCATTATCTTAGAGAAGAAGCTCATGAAAAGAAAGTGGTGTTGGAATATGTTAACACAAAGGAACAAATAGCTAATATCTTCACCAAGCCACTACCAAAGGACATTTTTGAATATCTCAGAAGTAAGTTAGGGGTCCTACCTCTATCGTCTACTCACTGACTGAGTTCGATGAAAGCATCACTTCGATGAATCTATTGAATATCTTTTAGGGAGCTAATGCTGGAGTGTTACACTTTAAGAATGCTTTTATTAAAGTGTACTAGAACAATATTGGGATAATACAGAAAATGATAAAGGGAACAGGAATTGTAATCAAATGCTCTGACCGAGACTCAGTTGATACACAACAATAGGGAATAACTTCTTACAGAAACAACTTATGTTTTATTTCTTTTCTTTTTGGCATTGTTGTCAAAGGGGGAGAAGACTACCAAAGGGGGAGAAGATTAAAGGAGGAGAAGACCTGAGAAGATTGAGAGAAGTCTAATGTATGGGGGAGAGCATTTCAGCATTTTAGAATCACAGCAATCCAAATTCTTAATGATCAAATCAATTGGTTTTGCCATCAATGCCAAAGGGGGAGATTGTTGGCAATATAACAAGGATATTGAGAAGGTTGTTGATGATTATGGACATAACTGATTAAAGATGTTTTACTGTCTTGATATTATTATTTTGTCATTGATGTCAAGAAATTAATTTTCTAATTCAATATGATGTTGCCATATCTTGAGAAATATGATATGAAGATCATAAAGAAGTCGGTAAAGACACAGGAAAGAATATGATGAATAAAGGGATAAGTTATTCAATGGGAAACTCTATCGAGTCGGACAATGATGAGATCTTGATGTTTTAGATTATTTTAACATCATACATATATTGTAATTGTAAAGGTTAATACTACACTATGTTATTAGCCAAAGGACCTAGTCGGTAAACCCTAAGGAACCTAGTCGGTAAACCCTAAGGTTATCGCAATCGATTAATGAAGACAGAATGTCTACCGAGTAAAGTTTAGTATTCACCGAGTTGTAACTGAGCTATAACAGAATGCATTAAATGTTTACATGTGATATTTAATGAAAGAAGCTGATGAGATGGAGTGGATCAATGATTGGCAAGCCATGGAAGAAGTTTGTTAACAAATCTAAGGCAATGGAAAGTTGGCAAGAAGATCTACAGCTCAGATTGAGCCGCATTACCCTAACACAAGTTCCAAGATGATTGTACAAGTTTCGAGGTAGGGTAAAACATTTTTCAGATCATAAGATACAATGAACCTGGACAAGATTGAAGATTTGATGGCTATCATTGATCATGGGAAATGTGATCAAGGAGATTAAGCGGTTAGATGATTGTTTATAAATAAGGAACTGTTGATAAATAGTGTATGCGGGCAAGTGTATGCACAGGGATGCTACATAATGATCACCAAGCATAGAAGCTTGAAGACCTGTTGGAATAACAGATTATTGATGCCCAACAGATAGACAAGAAATTCTTTGTCTAGATTGTGATTGAACAAATAAGAATCTTCTTTAGCATTTTAGATGTAAAGTTGCAGATAGATTGTATTACTGTTAGCTTGTAAAAGTAACAGAAAATCTCTTAACCGAGTGGACTTAACAGTCTTATAAGTAAATTCTCTAACAAGGTGACATTCTAAATGAGTGTTTGAAATCCTTTGACAAGGTCATTTCTAACAAAGTGAAGATCCTAACAAATATGAGGGAAATCCCTTAACCGGGTCATATCTAGCAATGTGTTTTGTAATCTTTAACAAGATTGGCTTTTAACCAAGCATACTCTAGAAGAGTATATTTCTTAGTGGGTCCAAAATCCTACAGTGGTTTTTTCCCTATTTGGGTTTCCATGTTAAATCTGGTGTTATGAGGTTTATATAGTTCATATGCTTTTGAGTTTGCATGTTTGGTAGTTTTATTCTATGACTGATATATGTTACCGAGGTTGAATCTGATGTTTTCATTGATGATTAAGTTTGTATGATTCACCCCCCCCCTCTCATCTTGTTGGCTATTGGATCTGTACTTATTTTAAGTATCAGAACTATCAAATAACATGATCATGTTATGCTTTGGAAGGACAAAAAAATGGTTGTGGCTACTTTCTGGTCCCCCATATTCTACACATGCCCAACCCTTTTTTTGAAAAATCAAATTTCGTCATATTTGGAGCAAAACTTTGAAGCAATTACACATAAAATCTTAAAATGTTTCAAAAGGTGAAATGTAGGATTTTGTATATTGTTTTCAAATATATATTTTATTTTAGTACCTAGAGGACAAAAATGAATTGATTGAAGTCATGTGTTTTGAGCCAAATCATGCACATGTAGAAATTGGTTTTGTGGGGTGATCTAGTGAGCACTCTGCAAGTTGCCCCCACTCGTGTCCAAGCCCAGTCTTGCTCGATTTATCATTTGCTCACCTTGGGTGTTGGAATAGCCTTTTGGTTCTTTCTTTCCCCTATTACTCTATGCATTTATTGTTGTCTTTGTTAGTTTTTTTTCTTTTTTAGGCCCAACTCTCCCCCAGGGATGGTCATTCGGTAAGTGGCTCTTCTGGTGGGAACATAGATCACTGAGAGAACAATTTTAAGGAAACACTGGTGGTCTGCAAAAGACTACTTAAGAATGCTAAATTCATCCCTCAACAATAGGACCCCATCAATGTCAATGGAGGAGAGAAAGGTAAGTGTTCTGCCTATGATAAGCTCATTATAAAGCATAATGTTCCTATGGTTAAAGAGATATCTGATGAAAAAATTAGGCTTAGATAATCTATGATCTTTCTTTCTACCCTTGAATCTAATAAATTTCCCTCTCAAAACTATATGAACTCATGGCTTCATAATGTTTGGGTGAAATAATTAGAGTTTGTGTTTACTTTCTATAGAATAGTGCTAAAGGGTTTGTTTATTATTTTTTTCAAGAACCCTAGCCATAAAAATACTGGTTAAAAAACAATTCTGGAATATTGGACATGGTTTCTATAGGGCTTTGGGCTGGTCTCCTGATGCCAATAGTAATGAAGTTCTAGTGCTCTCTTTCCTTAGATGGGTTTCTGTTGACAATGTACCCCTTTATCTCTAGCAATTTAATCCTAAAGCTTTGGAAAATTTACAGAATGTTCTTAGGATGGATGACTCCCCCTCTCTTCTTTCACATTTAGATGCTAGTTTAATACTCTTGATTAGTCTAGGGTAGAACTTCCCAAATGAACTTATTTTTTAATCTTGGGGATGACATTATCACATGCCTGATGAAATATCTAGGGGGTATTAATGTGTGTTTTCTTTGTAAAATAGAAGGACATCTGAGGATAAATTGCCCTTTGTTGAGGAACAAGAAGTCTAGTCCTCTCTTTACCAAGTCTAACCACTCTACTAATCCTAATGATGATGGCTTTTTCATCCCTGAGTCAAGTGTGGATGACTCTATTCCTATCTTTTCCCCTCCCTCTTCTCTCATTGGTGGAATGATGATTCCTAGCAAGATTGTTGATGTGCAGATCACCTCTCCTATTTTGTCATCCTCCCCTGTGTTGCCTAGTGCTTCTAATTTCCCCATTGAATCTTTGCCTTCTAATGGCCGCCCCTTGCATAGGACTTTGAATTCTCAACAACTAGCCCTTTTAAAAATCAATAATATTGCAACAATCAAAAAGAGAATTGATAAAATGCTCTATGATGGTGTGGATAAGAAAAATGAATGTGTTGCTAATATCAATAATATTGAACGTGTTGGCATATGATGAAGCAATGATAATGTATGTTGTCATTGATGTCAACAAGTGCTCAAGTAGGTGAACCGGTATGAACCGGTATGAAGATCAGAAGTGGTTATGGTTAACCGAGATGGAGTGGACCGGTGTCATGGTTCACTAAGTGTGACTATCGGTTGGTAGTCTTAGTTCAGCTCTAGGGTTACTGGTTTGGCTTGTGCAGTGCAACCGATGATTTTTTGTGACCAGTTAGTTAAGGAATAAGGATAAGGATCGAGATTCCACGCCAACCATGTGCACGTGAAGGATTTCTTTGTGGTTCTTGCGTGTGAAGATTGAATGCATTAAATGCCTACCTCGGGAATGAGCATTTTTCTTAGTGATGTGTGAAGAGCGCGTGATGAGTTATTGATTTTCAGATGCAGTGAAGATTGGACGATGCAGAATATCTTGAGATCTATTTTAGATCATTTCATTCTATGTAATGTGTTTGGACGGTCAGGATTGGACCGCTTGTAAGTGTAAACTTTAAATATTTAGGGTTTAGGGTTTATGCTACCGAACTGGTTGTTGTCTATAAGGTCGATGAGTTTTGTTATTACAGTGGGTGGAAAAAGTTGTATTTGTATCCGCATGTTGGAGATTTGATACTTGTCGAACCAGAGTGAGGAATCTATAGAGTGTGATTGCAAAAGAGAGGAACTGAAAAGGATCTGCCTTAGCAAGATGTGTTGTTATCAAATTGGTGTTTTACTTGTTGTCTTCTAACCATTTCAACATAAGGTAAATCCCTTGACCGGGTAGCTTTAACAGGCTTTGTTGTAAATCCTCTAACCAGGTGGCTCAAGGTTATTAAGTTATTTAAATCCTCTAGCGAGGTAACTCCTAATAGGGTTTCAACCTTTAACAAGGTATATAGCCATCCCTTAGCCAGGTGATCCCTAACAAGATCAGTTCCTAACAGGACCTTTATTGTATAGTCTTTAACCGGACTAGGCTCCTAACAAAGAGGACTTCAAAAGAGTTTACAAACAGCTTGTGGGTATTCATTCCCACCGTGGTTTTTCTCATTTGGATTTCCATGTGAAAAATCTGTGTGTTATGGGTTGTGATATTTTCATGTAGTGATTGTGTGGTTTTGATTAAGTTAGATATGCATACATTGTTAAATGGTTGTGGTATTATTGGTACAACTCATGCATGATTATATTAGTGAAGTAGTTATCAAGGTTTGAGATCTATTGAATGATGTCTAAAGTATTTTTGTTTAACCAATATAGCTATGGTTAAAGTTCAGTGGTGAAGACAACCGGTCAGTTGTATTTTGATATGACAAAGTGTTGAAGAAGTTTTTTGTGTGTACTGATTCACCCCCCCTCTCAGTACTGGTTAGGACCTTAGTAGTTCATCATTATTCATCAGAACGCTTCTCTCATAATAGCCTTTCTACCAAGTATTTGAATGAAGTCATGGATAGTATAGCCTACAACATTGGTAGGGTTGAGGAGATGCCTGCTAGATGGGTGGAAGTTGTGGTGAGGTCAAGGATCCCTTGCAATACTCTTGACTAAATGAGAAAGGGCTCAGATGAGGACTTGTTTGTGATCGAGAAAGCATATAATCCAAAAGGTCCCTTTTATTGATGTCATTATTGTAGTGGAACCCACAGATACTCCCCCTTTCAAATATCCCTTGAAGTCTACCCATGTTGTAGAGTTTGTTGCTCATGATTTCACTGACACCCTTAATAGGGTTGTTAAGGACTTGGTGTTGGAAGATGGAGAAGTGGAGAGAATAGTTAACCTTGGGAAAGATTGTCTTGAGGAGGGGGGAAAATGGGCTATTGTCCCATATAAAGGCTCTACCTTAGTGGACTCTTTATAGGATACCATGTTATAAT
This sequence comes from Cryptomeria japonica, assembly GCF_030272615.1. Taxonomy (NCBI): domain Eukaryota; kingdom Viridiplantae; phylum Streptophyta; class Pinopsida; order Cupressales; family Cupressaceae; genus Cryptomeria; species Cryptomeria japonica. The sequence continues at coordinate 793,886,307 of NC_081407.1, forward strand.
TTGGCTCCAGGAAGGCCATGTCCAAAAGGAAGAAGCACACTAAGAGTGGTAAGAAAATTACATCCCCTCCCCTAGGGGTTGATCAAATGTTTGAGTTTAAAAGAAAGAGGGGTAGGCCCAATAGGTCCAGTACTAAGAAGCAAGATAAATTTAATCCCAAAGATTAGTTGCCCAAATTATACTAATGGAAACCTCTCCTTAAGTACTAGATGGATTTGAATCATGTATCTTGGAATGTAAGGGGACTGGAATCCCCGGACATGAAATATGTGGTAAAGAGGTTCTTAAAAATGAAAAATAATGTTGATTTTATCCTACTTCAGGAGATCAAAGCCATTCAATTATCCCTGGATATTAATTGAAAATGTATATGGAGGGTGGCTAAACATTTTGTCACAAAACATTCAAAAGGAAAAGGTGGGGTTGTCATACTGATTTGTAATAGGTGGGCCAAGTTTGTCAATAGGCGGGGCTGCTCCCCATGCAATAGAATAGTGTGGGTCATTATGAACTATAAAGAGAAAGAGTTTGGGGTTGCATCTATCTATGCCTCAAATGATCACAAGGAGAAAATTGAGCTATGGAAATGGATTTATTAGATGGAGGACATACTCTGGATCTTAGGTGGTGATTTTAACATGGTGGAACATCCACAAGATAAGGTAGGAAGTGTTTAGTTTGAGTGAAAGCCTAATAAGAAATTTTTTTGGTGTATATTAGTTAACAAACTCTGACTTCTTAATCCACTGGCTGGAAAAAAAATAAACTCAAAGAAATTTGGCACACATAGTGCAATTTCCAATAGGAGAGCAAGAGGATTTATAGTAGATTGGATAGGTTTTACTTCAATAAGGACTTGATCAATAAAAAGAAGGATGAGAAGGGTTGCAGTGTGAAGGTTATTCCATACACCCTTTTTTATCATCATCCCATACATGCCTTTTTTTGCCTTAATTCTACCCCCCCTCTGTCTCAAGTTGTGAGGGATGCTTTTGCACTTAACACCAGGTTGCTAGAAGATGAGGATATTGTATATGCCTCAAACATTATTAGGCAATATAATTATTGGATTCCTAGTCTAAATAGTTCTATAAATAGACGGAATCAAAATGTGGAAAGTTGGAGGATTCTTTTCTAGACCGTAGGAAAAAAAAAACTAAAAGATTCTAGAAGATTGGAAACCGAGCTTCATAATAGCCTCATCATAGCAGAAGGAAACCTTCAACTACAACCTAGTAATTTAGAGGTTGGTAATAGTCTCAAAACAATTAAGGAGTAATTGAGGAAGATTCAAAATGTGAGAATACAAGGTGCTAAAATTAGAGCGAGGATCAATTGATTAAATCATGGTGATAAAGGATCAATTTATTTTTCCATATCCTTAGGAGCATGGAAGCTAGAGAGCAGATTGATAATATCTGTAAAGAAGGGCTTAATATATTATAGATCAAGAGGGAATCTTAAAAGCTTTTACACAATTCTACCATAAGTTGTTTTCAACATAAGAGTTCGGCCCTATTAAGGAGAATGCCATAAATAATATAAGTAATATCATCCCCAAAAAGATTATTGAGGAAGATTCCACTAAACTAGACAAAGAATTATCTGGGGAAGAAATTCAAATGGCCATCCAGGCAGTTAAGAATGGAAAGGCTCCCGACCCTAATGGGTTGAAAATTGAATTTTACAAGAAGAAAACTAAGTGGATAGGAGATAAACTTCTTCATATATATATATATAAGTAGGCAAGTGATAAGGGTTCATTGGGAAAGAACATAAATAGGGGTGTGATTAAACTCATACCCAAATATGAAGACAAATCCCTCATAAATAATTGGAGACCTGTTACCCTACTTAATGTCTCTTATAAAATTCTGGCTAAAATTCTGGCCAAAATGCTGGAGGTGATCCTGCCTAAGGTGGTGAATAGTACCCAAACAATATTTATTAAAGGAAGGTATATTCTGGAGAATCTACTCACTTGCTAGGAGGCAATGAACTGGGCACAAGAATCTAATTAGAGTGTCTATGATGTTGATTGATTTTGAAAAGGCTTATGATAGAATTTAGTGGAGCTTTATTATTAGGATGATGGAGAGTTTTGGATTTCCCAAGTTCTTCTGCCAGATGGTGAAAAATCTCATGAATGATGCCATGATTTGTGTTGAAGTAAATGGCCACAGATCATATGGCTTTCCTCTAACCAAATCAATTAGGCAGTGTTGCCCATTAGCACCAACCTTATTTGTTATTGTTGTTGATGTGTTGTTCTACTTATGAAGAGGCAACTCCTTGTCTACCAAGGTGACGGGTATTAGTCTACCCAATGGAGAAGAATGATTGAACATTCAATTTGTGGATAATACAACAATTATGGTAGACTTGGAAGAAAATAATTTTTGTATGTTAATGGTTAAACTTGATATTTTATGTGATGAATCTGGAAGTAGGGTTTCCCTACCGAAATCTATTATGTTGGGGTCGGATTTCCACCTTGATGAACACTAGATGTCACTCAGAGGGGGGGTGAATCAATGGTTTCCCAATCTTTTCCCTTTTCTATCCTATGTGTATATACCAGTTAATTGATATAACATAAAGCAGACATATCGGTTAGATGGGAGACTAACACAAATGCAACCACACATAAAAGGGACATCTCATAACACCAGATATAGAAGGAAAAACCAAGATGGAAAAAACCTCGGTGAGAAGTGTTGCTGGAGACTACTTCTCCAATCCAGCCTCACAATGAAAACCTCGGTTACAACATTTAGGGCACCAACCCTTGAAGGAGTACCACTACTTCTTTAAGGCACCAACCCCTAATTTTAGGACACCAACCCAAGAAGAACCAACCCCTACACCTAGCTCCAACTTAGTGTTCTATAATACACATATATTAGATACAAAAGTAATAGCCTTGTTACAAAAGAATTTTGTAACTCTTATCCAAATCTCTCCACTGGCTCCCCTCTCTCCAATTCTCTTCTGGTTCTACTCTCTGAACACTATCGGTTCTCAACTTGCTGGTTACTTTAGTTGCAGGTTTAACTCTGCATTGTTCTCTGTCTTGTTGGATCTCCTCAATTGCTTGCACTACACTGCAACTCCTTATATGCTTTATTGCACATTTTATCCCTACTAGTTTACACGACTACAACTCACTTTGTAGTTTACTTGCTTCTCTGTTCTTGCCAGTTTTGCCTCTTCCAAAGCATCTCACCGATTGCACCTTCAACACTCAATCTCTATGATCTTCAATGAAGTCTCTGATGGGTTGGCTCATTGTTGCTCATTCACTCTCTATCCTTTATCATTTGTCCTGCAACAACATCCCTCCTCTTCAGTCATGAGTCAACATACTTATACTTGAGTTTTCTCACCATGACCGACATTCAAACTTTTGGCTCGCTAGGGTTTCCACCATGCATTGAATCTGCAACCGATCTGATCTCTAATCATCGTGGTACATCATATCTGATCAGATCTCATGTCCTTGATTGATGACTTACAGCTCATCAATTAGCATCACCATGCTCTTTTCCTTTCAACACATGTCTTCTATCTTTAGCCATCTATAGCATGATTTTTGGCCTTGTGTTTGGTCAATCACGTGCATGATGTGGTTTCCTTTATCCTCTTTGATCTACTAGATCAGTCTGTTCTGGATCTTTTTTGTTTCCTTGATCTCGAGCCAGAATCTTGTGCCATCCTTCCTCGAGCTTTGTAGTCACCATTTAATGTTGGACCAATTGCCAACAACCTCACCGACACACCACACTGAGTTGTGCATGCATGCCACTTTGCCTTCATGTGGCACCTTTGTCGACATCCACCTTGGCTCACTATGTCGGTCCAACTTGGTCACCGACCAATAGCACACAACCGGGTTCATCTATCAGTTCACAATTGCACTTTACTTCTCTTCCGGTGGAACACCCAACCCGGTCGACACACTTGCCAACTTACCTCATGCACATCATCAACAGATGGGAGCCTTTTGCATCTGCACTTTGTCACCTTACCGGTTTACATCTATACTAGTAGTATCTTTTGCATGTATACTGGTAAGATACCATGCTCACCAGTGGCACCAAACTTCATCTACATTCTTGCAACATCCTCTGTCTGCAAATTCTCAACCTTGCCTTCTTCATCAATAGACCGGCTCTTCTATTAACTTGTTTGTCAAAGTGACAACCATATCCTTCAATCTCTGTATCGACAACTCATCATGTCTACCTAGTTGATCCGGCACACATCCTTGATCTCATGCACCTAAGGAAACTTAGTGTTTCACCATTTGATATAGTGTGAGCCTTCAAACACTTGCCTTTAACTCTTTTTTCTTATCTCGAAGGACTATGATGCATTCCATGCATAATAGGAGATAAGCTCCACTTACTGGTAGGAGAGGATCCTTGTCATCTCCATTTAGCAATGAACCAATATGGCTTCCTTGTTTGAGTATTCATATCGTCAAACAAGCACATATGATCTAGTTGAGCACATTCACTATTAATCATCTCTTCATATGGTGACTGCATCTTTATCTAGTGGGAGTCCTTTTTCACATCCACGTAGCATACCGTGGCCTGCACATACTTCACTTCCAGTGTTGATTTGATTTTTAGAACATTCTGCCTCTTCATCACAATCAATAGCCCAACATCTTTCTCTCTTGTCAGTTGGCAACAATGCACTGCCAACATGTCACTTACCAGTCTGCAGTCCTTATGTCTTCAACAAGTCAACACTAACTTGTGTATTGGTGACTTCAATGGCCATTATGATAGATGACATCAAAGATATCACATCTTGTATGTATTAATGATAGTATTGCACATACATCTCCCATACCAGTTGCCATCCTATACCGGTTGACATCAATGACAACATAATGCCAACAATCTCCCCCTTTGGGATTGATGTCAACACATGTAGTATCTGACATACTACAAAATATCTCTCCCCCTTTGACAACAATGGCAAAAGGCACTGGCAGGGTTTCTCTCCTCCTTGTGTCCATCATGCACTGACAAATTTTTCTCTCTCCCTTTTTGTTTACTAGATGCATCTCCTCCTTTTACCATCATACATTGCATCCTCTCAATTCACGACACTTGAGAGGGATCAACCACCAACTGACACCAATTGCTCAGCAACTAAGTGTATATACAAACCGGAAACCTATTGCATATACAAGTCTGGAACCAATTGAAGGCACATGTGTCAGTGAATACAACATACCTGTCGATCAGACTGCATCATCTCCCCTTGATATGTCAAAGCCATTCTGACCCCAATTTCCTGATACCAAGTGTTGAAGTTAACATTGATACCAATTGTATCTCTTTCAATACCAAATGCATGTTCTCCTGTGCAGGTAACTTTCCTTCTTTGTAGGCAACTCTCCCAATGGTCCAGTTGTGATTTCAATTGGATAGACATTGAAATATCTCACAACCCCGGATACTTCCAAGAATCCAAAAATACCGGTACAACCATAGACACTTGCACACCCTCTGGGTCCAACAAGTTTGATACTAGTCAGAAAATATGGTTGTCAACTCCCCCTGAGTCATAGACCTCAAGTCTTCATTTCCTATCAAGTTCAAAACTGGATCTTCAATCTACCCCATATATTGGTTGAGTTGTGCATATGTGATCAATCTAATGATCTATTAGCTCCACAAATTCCACCACAACATATGACATGATCCTAAGTGTACACAATGCCATACAATATCACTATCATGCCATAAAATAAAATGGTTAGCCTAAAAAGATGCATGTATACATGATCAACTACCAGGCCATCATATGTCATTTGAGTCTTTTCCAATACCACCTGAGACATAACCACTTCTTCATATCACACCGTCAGATATATTGCAATGATCCCATACGTCATTGACTTGCATAACCTACAAATACCAATTAGTATTCATACTGGTATTGTACTGCAAATATCAGTTTCCTGCACTGGTCCATCATCTCTAAGAGAGCACCTTCCTCTAACTCTTGTCTTCTTGTGTCAATTAGCCATCTATTGACACATGCAATAGTGATACATCTCTGATCTGGAGGTGTGTAACCAAGGCAGCCACTACATACACTTACCATCTCATTTCCTTCCTTCGTACCGATAGCAGCTTGTTCTTCCATTTGTTCTCTTCCACTTTGGGGGTGAATGATATGGTCAGTGTACTACTCCCCCTAAGGTCCTACATCTCCTTTAAGCCTTAGGAGATATCACCTGTGCATTGAATGAACAATGTCAGTCCATGGTCCTACTCTCTTCCTTCTTCTTCCATACCTGCTTGGTCTCATTCTTCTTCCCATTTTCAATCTTGGGAGAAGGTCTTTCCTTCTTTTTTTGATTGGTCCTTGCTTTACCAAATTTTGCATCATGACTAGAAGCATTGCTGTAAAATCAAACTATGTTCATGCCAAACACATGATTGGAGAACCTACTGTTAAACCTATTTGACCATCTTTTTCTGGTCATGCTATTGTACCCGACTACCAGAACTGGTGGACCTCTTGATCTTGCAGCAACAAAACCTCTTCTCCTTTTGTTCCATGCAACATTTTGTCTGTGACTTCCATATGCTCTATATCCATTTCTATGTTGAGCATAGCTGTTATACCAGTTGTCATATGACTACAAGTTCTTCCTTCTGCAATTATGAATTTTATGCCCAAATCCATTGCAATTATAACATGCATAATTTGCATTTCTTGAGGCAACAAATGGACTCTTCTTATTATGCATAGGAGCAGATCTATGCATGTTTCTACAACTTGACATACTATGGCCATAAGCATTACATCCTAGACAGACTACATTCTTATTTCTAGACCTTTTTATGCATTCATCTACCCTATGACCATACTCTTTGCAAGAGAAGTAGTAGCCGATAAAGGATGGCAAACGACTTAAAAAATTATTTTGACGTGTATGAGGAGATCTTACGGATTTGGCATCTTCATTTCTCTGAGGATGGATCCTGGGATGTTAACCTTCTACAGTTCTTCCATCTGATCCCTTCTTTTCCCACACATGCTTTGTCTTGTGGGCGGTAGCATTTACTTGTCTTCTACTGGTAGGAAGTCTTCTATGTTATATCCTTTTCTTCTTGCTTCCGGTGAAGCTTCCTTCTCCCATCTTTCCTTTTCCTTTGGGATTTGTATTGTTCCTCCTTCTTGCAACACCAATCTTCATCCTTGTCTTCATGTCTTCACTGGTTGTGATTAGATCAACCTTCTTCGGGGGATTATTTCGGACAGTCTAGGTTTGTCCCTTGTGTTAGGGCCAATATGGAAAGCTAATGTACTGAGAGGGGAGGGGTGAATCAATACTTCAAAACTTTTCTTCAATAATAATTTTACTATTATGCATAAACTGAATAGTGCAGTAACATAATATAAAGCTAAAACAAATAGATAACAATCATACATGATTCACTCCATAACACATATATTTTGGTTAGGTAGAAAATCTTGGTTAGAGACAAAAACTGTGGTGGGGATGGCACCCACAACTTCACTATTGCAATAATAAAGAGTGCTCGATTAGAGCTACATGTTTAGCTATTTCTAATAGCTTACCCTGTTAGGAGTAACAAGATCTATTAGATCTACCTTGCTAAAGGATTTTACAACAGTTAAACTAAATGCTGCACCTAGTTAGAGGCTTTACAATTTATAGACTTGTTTAGAGTCTTTTACCCTGTTAAAGGTTTCTCTTACAACTTCAAAATATTACAATAAATCATTACAAATATCTGCAACTTTACATCTGGAATGTTATAGCAGATTCTATGTGCTCAGAATAGATTACCTTGCTTATAGCATACCTCAATAACCCATATAGTAACTCTGTAAACCCTTCTGTTTACTCTATTCTTCGACTGTTCTCTGAAAACCTTCTCGGTGACCTTTGTGTCTCTGTAACAGTCTTCTTACACTCATGCACACACCTTTTTAATTCTTAACTCATGTTGTATAAATAGATCTCTTATGTTGGCGATCCATTCATTGCTTCGATCTTACAAACATGTTTTATCGAATGAATAACCATGAAAAATATTTCATTGGTTATATGACCTCAAAATCATAAACAATCTTTAAGTGCAATTTCCAATGTGATAACGGTTAGATGTTCCTTGATCTTGTAACACGTTTTCATATGTATGTCCAGGTTCAATGAATTTGGTAACACGTTTCACTCGGTGTGTAACAACTTGGTGTGTCATCTTTGCTGCTCGGTAGCCATGAAATGATACTTAGCAGACAGCTCGGTGTAAACTACATTCTAAGACTACTTTCTTCAATAACCGACTAGATTGTGCATACTGATTGAATATCTCGGTAGAGATAACTGACTAGAGTATATAGAATAACTTTGAACATAAAACTAATGGCAACTTGATAAGTAGTAACACCTTGTTATCTCCATTAGAGGAGACAAACAAGATTTCATTATGAGGGACATTCTTGCTGGTGGATCATTCACCGACACCACTTCCTAATCCCCTGGTATCCTTGGAATGATTTTGCTTCTTCAACATTTTGTCCAAGGCATCACTCCTACCATGAACTTGGATTCTTACCTTGAGCTCATCCTGACATTTCTCAAGGTCATTTCGGAGATTCTCCATATCTCCTTCTAGCTGCTGAAATTCTTTATTCTTGACCTCTAGCTTAGATGTTAGATATTTACACCGACAATCATTGTCGTCTTCTTGTTGAGTCTTCAAATCTGAGATACATTTCTCAAATTCTTCAAGGCATCTGATCAATCGGTTTTGTTCCACAACTATAGCATTCTTGAATAACTTGTATTCATTCCTCACTCTACTAAGTTCTTCGAGTGCACTTACAAGTTCTCTTTCAAGATCAACTTATGCTTCTTCTTCTTCTTCTTCTTCACCTTCACTATCACTATCAAACACATCTCACCGGTAGGAATGATCTTCATGATCAATCTCAGATTGTGTGCCTCTCATCTTTTGATTCATGAGCTATGAAGAGATGAGTTTCCTCTTCATCATTGTTGTTGTTTCTCATTGATCTATCTTCACCATCTGCAAACACATGAGTTGCATTTCTCATCTTGTTTTCACAAACTAGTTCTACAGTGGTAGACTCATTTCCATAGAGCTTCTTCAATCTGCCCCATAGGCTTTTTGTTAATTTGCATATGTCCACCTATGAAGAGACATCACCGAACAACCCACTGAGTATAGTCTTCAATTCTTTATCATTACACCCATTTCTTCTTTCTAAATCTGAATCGGTAGGAGAACTGACTTTACTAGGGCAGCCATTAACAACCAACATCCACACATCAAACCCTAAAGAGGATAGGTAGACTTCCATCCTACAACTCCAAATAGGAAAATTCGAACCATCAATTACAGGAGTAGGGATTCACACAAAACAAACCATTGTGTTCAAATACCAGAATCTACCAAAGCTAGAGAAAGCTTATCAACCAGGAACCTAGGCTCTGTTACCAATTTTTGAACAATAGATGTCACTGAGAGGGGGGTGAATTAGTAGTTTCCCAATCTTTTCCCTTTTCTATCCTATGTGTATATACCAGTTAACTGATCTAATATAAAGAAGACATGTCGGTTAGATGGGAGACTAACACAAATGCAACCACACATAAAAGGGACATCTCATAACACTAGATATACGAGGAAAATCCAAGATGGGAAAAACCTTAGTGAGAAGTGTTGTTAGAGACTACTGCTCCAATCCAGTCTCACAATGAAAACTTCGGTTACAACATTTAGGGCACCAACCCAAGGAGCACCAACCCCTGATTTTAGGGCACCAACCTGAGGAGCACCAACCCCTACACCGAGCTCCAACTTAGTGATCTGCAATAAACATATATCAGATAGAAAAGTAATAGCCTTGTTACAAAAGAACTTTGTAACTCTTATTCAAATCTATCCATTGATTCTCCTCTCTCCAATTCTCTGTCGGTTCTTCTCTCTAAACACTATCGGTTCTCAACTTGTCGGTTACTTCTATTGCAGGTTTAACTCTACACTGTTCTCTAGCTTGTTAGATCTCCTCAACTGCTTGCGTTGCACTGCAATTCCTTCTATGCCTTATTGTAGCTTCTAGCCCTATCAGTTTACACCACTACAACTCACTTTGTAGTTTATCGATTTCTCTGTTCTTGCCAGTTTTGCCTATGCCAAAAACTCTCACTAGTTGTACCTTAAACAATCATTCTCTATGATCTTCAATGAAGTCTTTGACTAGTTGGCTCACTGCTACTCATTCACTCTCTATCCTTTGTCATTCGGCCAACAACATCATCCCTCCTCTTCAGTCATGAGTCGGCATACTTTTACTTGATTTTTCCCACCATGATTGACATTCAAACTTCTGGCTCGCTAGGGTTTCCGCCATGCACTAAATCTACAACCAATCTGACCTTTGATCATCGTAGCACATCATATCTGATCAGATCTCATGTCCTTAATTGATGACTTACAACTAATCAATCAGCATCACCATGATCTTTTCCTTTCAACACACGTCTTCTATCTTTAGCCATCTATAGTATAATTTTTGGCCTAGTGTCTGGTCAATCACATTCATGATGCAGTTTCCTTCATCCTCCTCGATCTACTAGATCAGTTTGTCCTGGATCACTGATGTTTCCTTGATCTTGAGCCTCATTATTCATTGTTCATCAAAAGTCATTACATGATTCTGAATCGAAATAAACTCAAAACACTTGTAAATTTATTTCTAAAATCCTCTGCTTTGTTTCTTCTCTTTTCTTTCTAACCTACGAAAAGAGATAAAGACCTTTATTTAAAAGAAAACAACTACTTCCTTCAACATAGATCGTGTCGATGAGAAGAGGCAGATAATTATTCAAGAAAGGAAACAACCAGAGTTAAGTCACTAATAATATGGATCTAAACCAAACCACAGTCATAACATATCATTTCCTTATTTACAACACCAATGCCCACTTGAGTAAGACATCAGTAAGTATTGCACGCCTACTTTTCCTCTGTCGTTCCTTATGCTCATCAACATTTCCACTGATTCGATCTTTCATTCACCTCCTTGAATATCTCTTTCTACAATTGGCGTGATAGGAGAGATTTCATAGAAGCATTATTTTATTCCTGCAATTCAAAAAGAAAGAACATACACATCTATTTTAATTAATCAAAACATCTATTAATTTCACACATGATATTGCCTAAGACAATCTGCATGGAAACAAGAATGAATAACATGGATGTAGGAACAACTGACAATGACAAAACATGATTTAATAGGCTCAGGTTAACATCTGAAATGCACATAGTAAACGTTTAATATATCATCACTATCCCATCATATATATAAAAATATGAGAAAAAATTAAGAGTTATGGGGATAAAAATATGCTAATGTCTCAACTCATCATGCCCCCCAACTTAAGGTCTTGTTGATCCTCTAGCAAGAGGAAAATTCTTGATTCTGGCACTAACCCTTAAGTCAACAACAGTTCCTTGACCTGTACCTCCTTAAGCTAAACTCTAATAAAACCCCTTCATCTTTTCTATCCTGGACCATCTGGCCTCTTCTGTAATTGCTTCATAGGGCTTATCTATAACCTTACATCCCAACAATGGCCACATAAGGATAGGGGGTTGAAAGATCAAAGGTAACCAGTTATGGTTTTTCATCCTGCCCAGTTGGATATATTTAGGGGCTCTTTGCATAGCTGCATGAAAATTTGGCAATGAATGAGGTTCTCACTGTTTCAATTCCTTTGGCAAATTGTTCCAGCGCTGAGTTAGGAAGTCAATTGTAGCTACACTTTCATTCTGAATTAAATGTTCATATGCTTGGAATATTTCTTCCCTCATTGGCAACACTTGATTCCTTACATCTGGCCTTACCAATAGCTTCTATCATTCATAATAAAGAACTCTTGGCTCTTTTTCTTCCTTCCTCAGTGGTAATGGACAATCAAATTCAATATTCTTATGTGTTTTGGCTTGTGCTCCCATGCTGATCTCATTCTGAATCCATGACACTAGGCTTTTATGTGGATATCACCAAAGTATAGCAAGGGATTCCACTCACTGTCAGAAGTTACAACATAGTTATGCAAGTAAATTTCACACAATAAATTTTTCACACCTGCTGGGGAAGTCTGACAGGCATCATAAAATTCCTCAGGGGTTTCTAAAGAAGGGCTAAGGTCTCTGATAATGTGGTTTAATTTAAAATTTAAATACCGCTCCTTCAAATGTAGAGCATAAACTCTTGTTGGTGCCCTACATTGCATTAACTCGGGGACCATACTAGTGATTGCATCAACTTTAGCTTGGAATTCTTCAATTTTATTATCTCTTTTTTCTATTTCCCTCTATTGCTTGTCACTAATCCCCTGTAATCCAGCCCTCTCTATCTCCCACTGCCTATAGAATGTTAATGCAATAGATAAACTGGTGAGAGATGATGGAGGTCTAATAGTTGTTACCTTAAGACGTGGAATTTCTTCAACTGATTCCTCAAGTTGTTCCGCCACATATGCTAGACTTGAAAGTCTGTCAACATCATCCTCCTTCTGAATTTCAACCTCTGCTGGGCTGTCTTCTTCTAATGCTTCCACTGAAATAACCTCTGTTGCATCATTTGTTGGACGGACTTTTTGGGTACTACTCTGAGTTATTCTTGCATAAACCTTTGGAGTGGCTGCAGGAAGGGTTTCTACCTATGGCTTTTCTATAGGGGTATTTCTCTTCGGCCTACACCTCTTGGCTGCAGGGGAAACTTGAGTTGCCTGCGGCTGAACCATAGGTTCATCATCTGCATTAATTACTTCTAATTCTTTCCCTTTTCTTGTAGAAGATGTCGCTTCTCTTTGAAAAGAAGTGGAGGGCTTCTCAATGTTCATTTCAACCATCTCTTCCTCCATAATAGTCAAAGCTCCTTTGGCAATAAGAGATTCATTCCCTACAAAAATTATAGGAGAAGAGGGTTCTCTCATATCCTCCTTTTCAACTGCTAACTCATCTGTAACAGGAGCATCTTGAGCCCTAAACTACAGTATGTCTTCAAATACCCCCCATTCCATCTATGAAACATCCTTAAGAGAATGTTCTACCAGTAATTTTATCAAACCATGATGGCTGACAGAACGATTTCCATTCTTTTATGTTTCTTTGGCACTTGTGGAAATGAGGTGGTATAAATTTTTTGGAACATTCACCCTCCGGCCATGCCGTAAATGACTAAGCAATTTGAAGTGGGTTGAATGTAAATTTGAATACCTCCCATCATAGGTAGTATACTTCATTATATACAAGGCCACCTGGGGCCAGTCTGCTGGAAGGGATACCCTTCTGGCTCCTTGCTTTCCCACTATTAGCAGTCCATCTATGGGGCATGTAATTTTTGCTCTGGTGCTTCTAGCATCCTTTGATTCAGGAAACAATTCTCCCTTCTATAGCAACCCTGTAACCTCAGCTATTCGCTGCTATGTAGCAATGACCCTTAATACTTTAATAGTAGCCTCCCCTTGGTTGAATGAATGCATAAACTCATAGGCAATTTCCTCATTATAATCTATTATTTTTCAGAAATTAGACAATCCAACCATGCAGTCAAAAATAAAGCTTACAAAGAGTATCCTGTAGCAACGCATCATGAATTATTGGTTCATGGTGGATAGGATCTCCACCCATGTCTCACTATGTTAATGTAACAATTTCTGCAGTTGAGAACAAACAACTAAAATACTCTACAGACTGAAAACATTTGATTGAAACTTCCTTACCTACTTCCAGTTTTGGTAGTAGAATTCATTACTTTCTTATGCCAAAGAATATCTCATTAAAAGAATGATGGCAAGCAATAAAATCAAGGTACCAAAAAGGATGAATAATTACTAATTTTAGAAATTGGACCATAAAACACCCCTGAACTTATGTTGGCATGTGTCCACATATGTTGAAAGGATTTAGGGAAGTGTACGCAGATTTAGTAAAGGCAATAATCATAATAAAATCGTAAATGCCAAATTAAAAAAATAAAATATGTACATACCTGCAGTTGTGCAAAAAGAATGGCAAAATGAAATGATTTGACATGAATGAAATGACAGATAAAGAAATGAGATGGAATGAAGTGGATGGAAAAAAATTATTTATGGAGAATAATATTTCCATAAGACATGGAAATATCGTTATGAAATGACACTTGGAGAATTATGAAGTGGTAGGGATGTTCTTTGCAGAGGTTGTAGGAACCGTACCCTGAATACTTTCTTCCATTGCAGTAGGAACTTATCCAATTGCTGCGGGAACCTGTGTTTGATCTTTCTTGGTGAATTGTTGTAGGAACTCATCTTTGGTGGCAGGCTTATGATAAAGACGCAATCTGTGACCATTTACTAAAAGCTTAAACCAAACTGGGTCAATTGTGGTCAAATGAACAACTCCATTATTGAAAATCTCATATGGGCATAACCATCAAGTTTGCAGCTTTCCCATAGTATCTTTATATCTTGAGTCATATAATAGTGCCCAGTTACCTACTTTAAACTTTTTGTCCTTGATGTATTTATCATGCCACTTGGCTCTCTGATTTTTAATTAGTTTTGTCTGTTGGATAGCCATTTTTCTCCACTCATCCAAAGCATTCAATTGTTGAATACAGTCTCTTTGTGCTTCAGAAAGTGTCATATTTAATTACAAATTTGTCCTTAGAGCTTTATGTTCAAACTCAATAGGCATCATTGCTGCTTTTCCATACACCATCTCAAAAGGTGTAAAACCAATTGGTGTTTTTCAGGTTGTTCTATATGCCCAAATTGCTTCTAAAAGTCAGTGAGACCAATATTTTATATGAATAGCCACTGTCTTGGTAAGAATAGCCTCTGACTTCCTATTTGTGACCTCTACTTGTCCATTGGCTTGTGGATGATATGGGGTAGATTTTCTGTGCCTTATTTTGTATTCATTGACCAAGGCTACAATCAATGTAGAAGTAAATTGTGGTCCTTGGTTTGATACAATTTCCCTTGGTACTCCATATCTTGTAAATATCTCCTCATAAAGGAACTCAGCCACCTTATTATCTCTTGCATATGTCATGGCTCGAGCTTCCACCCATTTGGTTACATAATCAGTACATACCAGAATGTAAGATTTTCCATTAGAAGGAGGATCAATTGGACCAATAAAATCTAATCCCCATTTATCAAATGGTGCAACTAATATTTGTGGGTATAATGGCATCTCATCAAATTTAGTAGGTCTCCCCATGCGCTGGCATCTATCACATTTCCTTGTATATTGTGTTTCATCCTTATATAATGTTGGCCAATAAAATCCTGTGTTCAATATTTTGAGTGTTGTTCTCTTAGCAATAAAATGTCCTCCACATGGATCATCATGACATGCATGCAGGATATCATATGTTTCATCTTCTCTTACATATTTTCTCATGACTTGGTGAGGTCCAGTATAAAACAAACAATCAGCAATCCATGAGAAGTTAAAGCTTTTCTCAACTAGCAACCTTCTTTCTTTAGGAGAGAAATGAACTGGCATTTTAGCAACAACTAAATAATTGGCAATATCAGCATACCAGGGAGTGTGGTCTTTTATAAGGAATAAATGTTCATCCAGAAAAGCATCATCTATGGTTGTAGGATCTTCCTGCAACTGAAGCCTTGAAAGATAATCTGCAACCACATTGGACTTTCCTGGTTTATCAATAACTGTGATATCAAATTCCTGCATCAATAGTAACCAACGAGCTAATCTACCAGTAATTGAAGGCTTATTCATGAGATATCTGATTGTAGTATGATCAATGTGCACAAATATAGGATATCCTGTTATATAGTGCCTGAATTTGTTGAGTGCATATATAACTGCTAACATTTCTTTTTCAGTGACTGTGTAATTTAACTCAGGCCCCTACAAGTTCTTGTTGATATAATATATTGCACTCTCCAAGTTATCAACCTTCTATCCTAAGACTACTCCTATTTCATAATTAGATGCATCTATATGAATTTGAAATGGCAAGGACTAGTTCGGACCTTTAAGAACTGGTGCTTGGGTCAAGGCTTGCTTGAGCTTTAAGAAAGCTTCATTGCATGAAGAAGTCCATTTAAATTCCATATCCTTGGTCAGAAGAGAATATAAGGGACTTGCAATTTTGCTAAAATCTTTGATAAACCTTCTATAATATCCAACATGACCAAGAAAACTTCTGACATCTTTCTGCTTTACCGGTGCATTGATATTTTGAATAACTTCAATTTTTGTTGGGTCAACCTGTATTCCTTTTATAGAGATATGATGACCAATGACTATACCTTCCTACATCATCATGAAGCACTTCTCACTATTCAATGAAAAATAATAGTCTTCACATCGTTCCAAAAATTTCTCCAGGTTCTCTAATGCTTCTTCAGGTTCTCTAATGCTTCTTCAGGTTCTCTAATGCTTTTTCAAATTCTGAACCATAAGTTGTAAAATCATCCATATAAATATCTAAAAATATGCTTATCGCTACTCTTTGAAAACTAGCTGGAGCATTACATAATCCAAAAGGAAGAACAAAATATGCATATGTTCCCCAAGGACAAGTAAATGTAGTCTTTTCTTGATCCTCTAGGGCAATTTGAATCTAGTTGTAGCCACTGAATCCATCAAGAAATGAGAAGTATCTCTTGCCGGCCAAAGAATCTAATACCTGATCCACAAATGGAAATGGAAACTGATCTTTTTTGGTTGCTAAGTTCAAGGCTTTGTAATCAACACATACCCTCCATTTTCCTCCTTTCTTAGGAACTATTACCAAAAGTGATACCCATTGACTATCAGAACTAGGGTAGATAAATCCAACATTCAACAACTTTTGCAATTTCTCCTTAACTATTTCTCTTAATGCAGGATTGATTCTTCTTTATGGCTGTCTAAGTAGTCTACAGTCTTCTTTTATGTAGATATGGTGGGTACAAACTATTGTATCAATTCCATGCATATCCTTGTAATCCCATGTAAAAGCATATTTATGACATTTGAGCAAATCCACAAGTGCCACTCTTTGAGCTTTCGCAAGATTATTATTGATATTTAAATATTTATTTGAATCAACTTCTATTTTGACAGTAAGATCAATCGGGAATATACCAGAAAAATGAGAAGTACAAACTTCCTGCGGCAATAGAGTATGCAATATATCAGTGGTTGCAGGAAAGTCTGAGTCTGTAGTGTTTTGTACTGACTCCTGCAATTGCTGATCTTGTCTTAACTCATTTGTCAGAATTTTATAAATAATTAAGTCTTCGTCATGAAATTGCATGAATGGCCCTCTATTAATCATCATAAGGTGATTGATAGAGTCAACTCCTTCTTCAAATTCTTCTCCCAAATTAGGCCAAACGACCCGTTGTTGATCAAATTGGGGCTGAGCAAGAGAATACAAAGCTAATGTTTTGGTAGAGTCTCCATCTGAAATAGTCATATCCCCTGATCTACATCCAATATATGTATCAGTCGTAGCAAGCCAAGGTCTTCCCAAAATCACTAGATATCCTCCCAATGTGGCCTTTACAGAAAGGATCATAAAGTCTGTAGGGTATTCCCAAGAATCCAAAGCAACAACCACATATTCAATCATACCATTAGCTCAAACTGTAGAGTTGTCAACAAATTGTAGGATTGTAGGTGTAGGTTTGATACTAGTAATTTTCAAGCCGCTCCATTATTTCTCTTGTCATAACATTAATGGCTGCCCCTAAATCAACCAAAACATTCTTTATCTGAGTGCCATTAATAACTATATTCACAATAGGACTACCAGGATCAGAATACTTAGGAATTGAAACTTTTTGTAGCATGATATCTGCCAGTTGACCCATTACATGCATTGTTTGCAGATCTTTCTTCTTTCTACCAGATTTTTGTAGACATGGTTACCTAAGTGCCTTACTATATATAGGAACATCCTTTATTGCTTGTAACAATGGGATTTTAACACATACGTGTTTTAGTTGATCTATAATATCAAAATTTTGCTCCTATTATGTAAGAACCTCTTTTTCTTGCAACCTATGGGGAAATGGGTATGTTGCTATTTTTGAGGTATTGTGACTGTTGGACTAGAGATTTCTTGTTCTTTAGGTACTTTAGTTATAACTAAAGGGGATGGATTAGGAAAATTTATCCCAGATCTGAGGTGAATATCACTTATAGATAAAGAATAGGTTGGGTATTGATTAGGATCAACCGAATAAACTTGTTGTTGTTGCTGAGATTTACTATTGGGATTTGGCATTGGTTGAGTGGGAAACTATGTAGGTTTAGGTGGAACAGTAGTGGCTACAAGGGGAGGCATTATTGCAAGCGGTTGTGGCTATTGACTAGGCTGTTGATATCCAAAAGATAGATTAGTCCATGGTTGACTCCCCCTCTAGTGAGGAGCAGGTTGCTAATTTCCTTGAAATTATTGTCATTGTGCCTGAGGTGGAGACCAATTTCCTTGTGGCTGCTGCCACTATGGAGTTTGACTAGAAAAATGTTGACCTTGGCCTTGAGGACCATACCAGTTTTGATAACTACCAAAATTTTGAGCATATGGAGATTGCCATTGATTATTTGGTGCATAAGAATTCCCACTATAACTAGAGAAAGAAAGTGGATCTGGAGGCATACCTTGTCTTTGAAAATTTGGCCTTCTTTGAGCAACATAGAAAACTTGTTCATCATCACCTTGTATTGGCTTGAAGTCAGGGGCATCAAGATTTGCAACCATTTTACATCTGCAGTCTCTTTTCCTTTGTCTACAATGAGGGCAAAATTCTACAAGAACTGCATCAGCTTCTTCATGCTTCCTCTTAGCTGAGAGTGTATCCAATTGAGTAGCCATATTCTTTATGATATCCTCCTTAAAGTCCTTCAACAAATGGCTAAATTCCATTCTAGAAACTCCAGTACTAGATGTTGATGAATAAACTCCTGGCTTGAAACGCCTATTTTTTTTAGAAGCATATCTAAAATACTTTTTACAAATTTGTCCTATGTCATTCCATGTGGATTGTGAAATGTCACCTCCTCCCATAAGACCCAAAGCATCAGTGCATTCATCACTGATTCCCCTTAAAAATATCATCTTGAGGGAATCTTCATTTAGAGTGTTATGCTTGGACTTTTTGACTCTAAACAGAAACCTTTCCAGATAATCTTCAAGACTCTCATCTTCTTTCTATGTCATTCTAAAAATATCATCCCCATGGCGATCAGTGCCTCTACAATAGTCCTTGTACTTTGCAAGAAACAATCATTCAATCTCTTCCCATGTTGCAATTGTGCTACTCCCTAAGCTCATAAACCATCTTAACGATGATTCTTTTAAAGTGGCAGGAAATATTTTGAGTCTATGGGCATCTATAGTATAATCAAAACTCCTACAAAGAACATCAAACTCAAACAAGAATGTGTCTGGATCCTTTGTCACTAATCCATAGAATTTAGGGAGGGAAGAAGCCGGAATGTTCTTGAGATTAGCATTATCATCCTGATTAGAGATAGGAAACTCAAATGTTGGATCCAAAGGTGGGGGTGGATTATTTCCACCAGAAGGTGGATTTCCTTGCATTGGACTTGTAGGGGGGATTACTAGATGAAATTCTTCTTATGGAGGTCCAAAAAGGAAATGGAGGTTGTTCTCAGGAAATTCAGATTTAGGGTGGTTCAAATTCTCTGGGGTTTGATAAAGTTTAGCAAAAGGATTTATATCTAGGGAAACAATTTTTGCATGATTAGGATGACTGGGTAGAAATCTACCTAGAACATCTCTTCTTCACCTATGCATGCATGTTCATAAAATCTTTTCAAACATTTAGGTCTATCAAAAAGAACAATTAACTGAAAACTAAAGAGATAATAACCATAACAGGTTCTTAGTTTGACACCATCCTCGACAACGGCACCAAAAATGTTCAACCCAACAATAGGAATAATAACTCTAATTGAAGTCTCAACCCAAAGTTTGTACATTCAATCTGTGAAGTTACTATCTTCATAATTGGTGCTCATTTGAAATGGGTCTGCACTATATATGCACTAAGTTCCTGCAATAGCTACCCTGCATTACTGTAGCAACTAACATCTATGCAGGAAAGGTAAGCAAGAATTAAAACAATTGAAAGGCTACAAGAAATCTTCTGCATTAACATAAATTCATTCAAGAAATATTGGCTAAGTCCAATGCTGCCAAACAGGAATTACTCTATTTTGGTTTGGCTGCAAGAACAGTCAATGCAAGAACATCTACTCTGGCTAAAGAAGAAAACTAACTTTAACAAAGGTACAGGAACACTCACCAAGTGGGCCCCCTCGGATGAGTGCTTCCTAGGCTTCTAGCACAATTCTAAGTGCTCAGAATAACATATCTTTATTCATTGTTCATCAAAAGTCATTACATGATTCAAAATCAAAAGAAACTCAAAACACTTGTAACTTTATTTCTAAAATCCTTTGCTCTGTTTCTTCTCTTTTCTTTCTAACCTACAAAAAGAGATAAAGACCTTTATTTAAAATAATACAACTACTTCCTT
Organism: Cryptomeria japonica; assembly: GCF_030272615.1. NCBI lineage: Eukaryota > Viridiplantae > Streptophyta > Pinopsida > Cupressales > Cupressaceae > Cryptomeria > Cryptomeria japonica. The sequence goes on from NC_081407.1 coordinate 793,906,936, forward strand.
CAACACAGATCATGTCGATGAGAAGAGGTGGATAATTATTCAAGAAAGGAAACAACCGGAGTTAAGTCACTAATAATGTGGGTCTAAACCAAACCACAGTCATAACATATTGTGGCGGTATTTACAACAATAATGCCCACTTGAGTAAGACATCAGTAATAATTGCGCGCCTACTTTTCCTCTGTCATTCCTTATGCTCGTCAATATTTCTGCTGATTCGATCTTTCAGTCACCTCCTTGAATATCTCTTTCTGCAATTGGCGTGATAGGAGAGTTTTCACAACAACATTATTTTATTCCTGCAATTCAAAAAGAAAGGACATACAAGAACATACACATCTATTTTAATTAATCAAAACATCTATTAATTTCACACATGATATTGCCTAAGACAATCCGCATAGCAACAGGAATGAATAACATGGGTGCAGGAACAACTGGCAATGACAAAACATGATTTAATAGGCTCAGGTTAACATATGAAATGCACATAGTAAACGTTTAATACATCATCACTATCCCATCATATAAATCAAAATATGAGAAAAAATTAAGAGTTCTGGGGATAAAAATATGCTAATGTCTCAACTCATTAGGAGTCTTGCTATTTCACATCCACACAACATATCGATGGCCTAAACATACTTCACTTCTGGTGTTGATGTGATTTTTATAACATTCTGCCTCTTCATCACAATCAGCAGCCCAACATCTTGCTATCTCGTCAATTGGCAACAATGTACTGCCAACATGTCACTTACCAGTCTGCAGTCCTCATGTCTTCAACACAAGTCAACATTAACTTGTGTACCGATGACTCCAATGGCCATTATGTTAGATGACATCAAAGACATCACATCCTGTGTGTATCAATAGCAGTACTACACATACATCTCCCATACACCTTGACACCAATGACAACACAATGCCAACACACCCACCCACCAGGTTTATAAGATTCCCTCTCATGTGGGGTGGAACCAACCAAAAATTTAGGTACTTGGAAATACCTTTTGTTGTCATCCTTAACCTTAAGGAGATGGGGGAATGGGTGAAGGCCAAAATAGAGAAGAAGTTGAGAAAATGGAATATGCACTACCTCTCTTTGGTTGGGAGGTTTCAAGTTTGTTAGAAGATTCTATCTTCCTACAATATCTACTATACCTCAGTATGGTTGTTTAGTAATTATCATTTTTCATTCATCCATAAGTTAATCAAGGAATTTTTGTGGTTTGATGATAAAGGGGACAAAAAAAGACATGCAGTCAAGTGGAGATGGTGCACCATGAGCAAGACGAAGGGGGGATTAGGCATGAAGGACCTAAGAGTGCAAGGTATTGCACTTGCAGCTAAACGGATCTTGAAAGCTCTACAATGGGAAGAGTTATGGAAGCTACTGGTGAGGTATAACATTTTCAACTTAGTCCCCAAAAGAGGTCCCTCCTGAAAAGGCCTTTCATTCAATGACTTGGTTGTTGGGTATTTCCCAATTGATCCAATAGGTTCAATAGTATTCAAATCATTGTAGAAGGAATGGGATAGTGTGAGACACCTTATCTCACATAATGATATCATTAATGATGATGCAAATCTCTGGGGGCATAGATCAATATGGTGGAATTTTATGCATAAGGACAAACCATTGGCCTTATTACAAGGATGCTCAACAAAATATTGGGTAGTGAAAGGCATTCAAGTATTTGATAATATCATTAAAAATGGATAGTTGTTATCGTGGAAAGAAATTAACAACAAATTTAATCCTAATTCAGGACATATTCTATTCTAAAGGTTGCTTGTTCCTCACTCCCCCAGCCCTTCCTTTGCATTGATAGAAAATATTGCTTTTCTTCCTTTAATTGGATTGATGGATCTGCACTTCATGCAATCAAGGCCAAATCCATATATAACCTTCTTGCTAATAATGATGACATCCTGAGCCATCTAAGTTGCACATGGATTTTTAACCTTAACCTAGAAGCATGGCAAAAAGTTTGTGAGCATTTGTGGCATAGGCCTATTGAACCCAAAAAGAAGTTCTTCATATGGTGTCTATTGTTGCATAGGTTGCCTATTAAAAAACTTGATGGGGAATTTAATATTTTCTCTTTGTATAGACTTCTTGAAACTATTAACCACTTGTTCTTTGATTGTTTGTTTTCCGAAGAAGTTTGGGGTTTGTTTGGCCTTTCTATAAGTTGTAATATTAATGTCTCTAATATTTTATGTGCTTTTCTGGCCAACCTCGAGAAAGATTCCAATTTTTTTTGGTCTATTCTTTCAAAAAATATTTTTTGGACTATATGGAAGTTTAGGAATGATAGTGTGTTTAATGATAGAAGTGATGTTTGCTCACAGGTAACTATGGTGATGAGGTTGTCCAAGAGAAGATTTGAGAACCTCATGAAAGATGGCACTGCTAGAATTTTCAGGTGGGAAGTCTCTTGTGGCTTGACTTGGGCAAAATAGGATGTGGACACAACTCCTTTTGAAGCTGCACTACATGATTTTATGAGGGGACTAAATGAGATAAAGGGCAGAGAGCAACAACAATAGGAGATTGCCATTCTAGTCACTAAAGTTTTCATGCATCCATACCTAGATCATATGCAGGCTAGGAAAGAACTTATATGGATGGATGGTCCTTTGGGTTGGACAACTTGGTAAGATGTAGTTGGTGACAACACCCCTCCTGATGGGGTTTTCCAATTTGGCTAATATCTATTTAGTAGTTTCTGAGGGACTTATTTTGTATTAGAACTGGATGTATATCTTTTGCATCTCTTATATTTATTGTATCTAATGTATAGGGGCATGGGATGTAATGTGATGTCAAAAGTTGTATATGGGGATCTATATACGATAGTCTAGAAATAGATATGTGAGTTGTTAAGTTATGAACTCCCACTAGTAAATTTTGTAATGTGACTTCCTGATATTTAATATAAAGAAAAAACATGCACATGTATGACCAACATAATATGACTTAAATAAAATAAAATTTCTAATTCCTTTTGGGAAAGATGTGTATTTCATATATTTTTAAAATATGGATTTCAATTATTTTTGTATTGGCCCTAATTGTTATTTTTGGAAACCCCTTATGTACAACCAACATAATATAAGCTAAAGTACTCATAAAATTATAATTATTTTTATTGTGCACAAAATGATGTCTAAATTGGTCGCATATAATTTTTTCTTTTAAACTAAAAATCAAAAGTTATTAAAAAAATACTAATACTTGGCATTTCAACTTTATGAACCACTTAATATATATATAAAAATGTCTAATCATTATATATGTATATGTATATGTATATGTATATGTATATGTATATGTATATGTATATACATGTACATGTATGTGTATGTGTGTACACACACATAGATAATGGATTTCAATTTTGTCAAAAAAAATGGAAATGTCATCAACCATATTACTAAAGTCAAATTTTCTCTTCCTATTTTTATGGCATTTTACTTGTAGGTCCAAGGTGGAGGGTTGGGTTTACAAACCTAAAACAGAGGAAAAACAACGTGTTTCAAATTTTAAAACTCATGAACCATGTAGTCACTCCAAAAAAGGAAAGGGTATATGATGTAAATAGAAAGAGGTATATGGTTTGGTTTTTAAAACATGTACCTATTTCTAACACATTTTAAAAAGTGAAATAGGTACTCATTCCATATGGGTAGGAGTTTAAGTTTGACAATCTAATCCTAAATAGGTGTCTATTTTTCATGAAATGGGTGTGTTCCTATTGAGATTTTTTCTACTCGCGACATTTATAAGAGTGGACTCATTATCTTTCTTTTACCTATGAATTATCCATTATTTCATTATCATCTCATTAATTATTTATTGTTCCATTACCATAATTAATTATCATCTCATCAATTTTTTTATCATTTATTATTCCTATTATTATATTATTTATTATTGATCAATTAATTAAACTAATTTTTATTATTTATTTAATAAGTTCATTTCAATAGTCCCCTTTGATTAATTAATCTGAATTAATTAATCCTCCCACCATTTAATTCATTTCTTCTAATACCCTAATTAATTAAAACAAATCAATTTATGAGTTGTTGAAAGTTAATTAGCCTTTTCTTATTATTTGAATTTTTAAATTCAAATTCCCCACATGCCTCCTAACTTCTAACTACTTAACCTAACCACCCCCTAACCTAACCCATTCCACCTAATCCTGGGTTTAACTAACCCTATCCTCTTGCACATCCTAACCTCCTATGGGTTGGATATTCTCCCCTTGAGACACATGGCACTTATGCCACATGTCTCCTCCATTGGACACTTGACCTCTTGTGAGCAAGATTCTAGACACTTGTCACCATAGAAATGACAAGTGTCCCTCCCTCCAACCTCTTCTCCAACCTCCTCCAATTTGACCCTTGATATCTTCAGACTTAATCTTGACCATTGATTCCCTCCACCTCACCCCTAGCCTTGGAAACCCTATAAATATCCCCCATTTTGGAGCACAAAGGATCCCATCTCAAGCATTGTTATTATAGGCATATTATTTCTAGCATTCTAGTTTAGCATTGTTATCATTTATTGCATCTTAGATCTAGCTTAATTTGATCATCTTCTAGTATAATTGCTTAATCATATAGCATGATCAATTTCTCATCTAGCTTAATTGCATCTATCATTTAGCATAGTCATGCATATCATTAGCATAATTATCTTCTTGGATCAATCTAGCTTAATCATGCATTTATCTATCTTGCACGTCATATCATTTTAAATCCTCTGTCTTGGTGTAGTCAAGTCATTGGGATTTCTCATCTAGATCTAAGAGAAAATCCACACTCGCATCTCTTAGCGGGAAATAGGTCACTTTGCTATGGTTTATCTTTCATTTGATTTCAATTTTCTAACCATGCTTGTGATGATCTATTGAGTGTTTGTGTTGTATTTGCAGGTACCCTACTTCAAACTCACGACATTTTGGCGCCCACCGTGGGGCCAGAAATCTAATTTCTTGGCCTCTTGCATCTTGAAATCTTCAACCTCACAGATCTTTGGCCACACAATCTTCAGAATCTTGTAGGAGCACCTTTTTAGTATCGTACGAGTTTCTTTGTGAACTTGTATGGGTATGTGGGAATACTCGTACTGCTAGGTGAGAAAACTCATATGATTTTTTGTTTATGTCTTTTCATAAACATAGTTCATTTTAGGGTTTTTATGCTTAAATTTGGCTATTACTAATGCTAACCCTGGTCTGATTCTGATTTTTCTAGCATCCTAACTAGTTTTCTGTAGAATGTTTGTCCAAGATTACGTGGGCTAAAGAATAAATTAGTCAAAACAAATGTGATTACTAATATATTGGTATTACAGGTTGCCTAAGGGAACTCAACCAAACTTTGTGTCTTCTTAAAGTTTTCTAGGCACACTTAATTTGCTAATGGTAAATGAACAATCTTGTTTTCTATGCTTGAGAAGTTGTCTAAAAGGTAGGAGAGTATGCTCTTGTCCATATGGACAATTAGAAATGCCGACCCTTGAAGTGCTTCAACGTTTGAGATTTGAATACCTTTAGCGGGCCTGTCACGGTGGGAAAAAGTAATCACCCAGTGAGAACGACCCAAGTGGGTATAGCTAGACCTAAGCTTTCCGACTCACTCTAAAAAATAGGCCTCTCAGGATTAAAGTCTCGGAGGATGAGATTATTTGAGTTTTCTCTTTTGAGATCTCTCATATCAAATATTTTATAGGGCCTCGCAGTCTCAATCACACTTGCGTGACTACTTCTTGTTTTGGTACCTTGTTGGGCTATATGTCTAAATCGTGCTTGCGAAACTGCAAGGGGTAATTTCAAATGGAAATCCTCACTACGAACTGTAAGATAGAAGCTACCCGGTTCACCTCCAAAAGAGGGATAATCTTTGTGCAAGCGAGATAGTAACTCTCCCAAGACACTTGCCATATCATGCCCCCATTAGCATTTGGAGTCGGATAATATGGCATTGAGAATCCATTGTGTGAGACTCAGTGGCAGTATTCTGATTAGCTATTGGGTGTGTACCTAAGTTTGCAAGAAAACTTTTTCTCTCTCAGCCAACTTCCTTAGGATTTAGCATGTTGTGCATGAGGTCACTTATCATATTGTGTGTTTGTTGTGTTTTCATCCTTGGCACTGAAACTGGAACATCTAAAACTAGAAAACATAACCAAAACATCAAACATCATTGGTCAAAAATTGTCTCTGCTTTGTCATAAGTCATACGAGTTTCCTAGTTTGTCGTACGAGAAAGCTAGTTCATCATTCTGTTCTGTTTAAATTGTCGTATGAGTCAGATCAGCAGAGGTTCTTTGTTATCAATTTATCATGTAGTGTTGTTTAAATTGTCATACGGGATTCCTAGTTTGTCATATGGGGCTATCTAAATTATCGTCTGAGAGTCCTTAAACTATCGTACGAGCTTTTGTCTCTATCAATCCAGAGTTGTCTTTTCCAGATCTGTCATGTTCACTTGGTCAATTTACGATGAACGTATATACCTGGTATCTGTTATCTCGTACTTAGGTTGTCTTCTTGGTTTGCTCGGTTAAGTAATCTTTTGTCAAAACAAATTCTAGAGCTAGGCATCCCAAGATTTTCAAGTATTCATCTTCAACAAGTTCAAGATCTAAAATCTCAAAATGCATCATCACCTTCTTTGATAAACTGATCACTCAAAACATAGTTTCTCATCAAGATCTACCATCCTTTATCATGAAACTACAACGTTTGATCAGGATAACCTCACCCCATATCATAGGATATATCATTCCTATTGGACTTGGTCTTATCAAAATCATCATCATTGCACTCCAACCTAAGATCAAAAACTTACAAATACTTGAATTATCTTTTCATGTCATATCACTCTATCATATCTACATTGACAATCGATCACTTATCGCGACACCTTTTAGACAATCGAATCCTTGCACAATATTCAACAGACATGTATGCATGTTTTAACTAGAGCGAAGAGATGCAACATTGCAGGAATGGAAATAGAAACATTTGAAATAGCTGAAGATCATAGGAACATGGTATACCAAAGCGAAATACAAGAAGAAGACATAACATATCAACATATCGGAGAAATCAAACAAGATCCTAAATTTGATAAATTTATGGAGAAAATATTGGAGGGAGAAAAAGAAAAATACTTCCTAATGTTAGCAAAATCTGGTGCTACACTCCCCCAAGATTTTGATGTGAGTAGTTTAGGAGAAAGGAGAAGTGACCCTTTTCATGATAACGAACGACACGAGGAGAATTCCAGTCACAAAAAGGATGACACATCAATTCTTGATAACACAAGAACTAATGAGAAAACTTATGTTCCCAAAAGGGATGACGTAGAAATTCTCAACAATGCCAAATCTAATGAGGACACAAGAAAGAGACGGGACGATATAAGAAGAGATCAAGATCATACTAGAACACAAACTCATGGTTATGCAAGGATAAATCATGTTGATAATCCTCTCATAGCTTTTAAACAACAAATACAAATGCTGCAAACACAGATTCAAGATATGTAGAGAGGAAGTGTTAGAAGATATTCGCTTCAAGAAATATGTCCTTACCCATTCGACAAAAATCTAAACATGATACCATTTCCTATAGGTTGTGAAACTCCTAGATATGATAAATATAATGGAAGCACTAATCCCCAAGATCATATATGATAATTTTGCACTATGAGTATGGAGTTTGCACATGAGGATACATACCTAATGAGGTTATTTCCAAAGAGCTTAAGTGGACTAGCTATGGAATGGTTCTCCAAACTTCCACCTGGAATTAGATCATTCGCATAATTGGTGGATAAGTTTGTTTCACAATACTCTTACAACATACAACATGAGGTCACAATGCTAGACTTATGTAATACTAAACAAAAGAGTGGAGAACCTTTCATGACATTTCTACAGAGATGGAAACGGTTAGCTTCATGATATCCTCGTACGGTGCTAGAATATAAGAAAATGGACATATTCATCGATAATCTAAATGGACAAATGGGCTATCATCTAAAAATACAATGTCATCAAAATTTTGAAAAAATGATTGATAATGGAATCAAAATGGAGGAAGTTATGGTAAAGAAGGGTGAGTTGAAGCTATACAAAGAAGGAGTTAATCCTCCTAACAACAATACTAGAAACAACAACAATGATAAGCCCAAATTTTGGAATAGAAATCAAAATATCATCAACGATGGGATAGTGGATAACAACAATGTAAAACCAAAGCAACCAGTTTTCAATTTATCCAATCACTCAGCAGCGGCTCAACAAAACAACAATCACCAAAAATCAACTTTCGACAATTTCTTTTGAAGGAAATTTACAAACATTGGTGAATCACTTGGGTCAGTATTAAAGACACTTCTCGCAAACAAGTTGATTACTTTTCTAGAAGGAAGAAACTTTGAACATCAAGTGAAACCCTTTTGGTGGAATGACAACCATTATTGTATTTTTATCAAAACAAGGGACACCAAACAGATAATTGTCAATGGTTGAAACATGTCATCCAAGATTTGATTGATAATGGTGTGATAACTGTGGATGGACATATGACAAACGAATCTCATACAACTTTCAAAACTCTTCTTCCTAACTATGAGAAAGGTGAATCAACAACAACACATAATGGTAAGGGTAAAGAAAAAGTGAACTATGCTCATGCATATGACAATATGGTAAATGTGATTGTGGTTAAAGAGAAACAACATCAAGAACCTATTCATGCTATCACAAGAAGCAAAGCCAAAGTTGTTTTTCCGGGTCCTATAACTAACACAACATCCACTTCAAAACAATATAGTCTAGTGGATCAACTACAGAAAACTCCCATGCAAATATCCATCTTAGAACTTTTAAGACTTTCACCTACACACAAAGAAATTCTAGAAAGAGCATTAGTAGATACGATAGTGTCCAAAGATCTTGATGTAGATTAATTCCAAACCATGGTGGGACACCTCACAACCCCTCACTGGTTACCATTCACTGAAAAAGATGACACATCCTTGCAACATCCCCATAACGCTCCCTTGCATATTCAAGTCCTCATTCATAAGACACATATTAAACATGTCCTAATAGATGGGGGAGATGGCCTAAATATTTTCTCACTAAGTCTTGTTCGTGCTCTAGGTTATTCTGAGGATGCAGCTGATCCCCAGAAAAAGATCACAATCAAAGCATATGATGAAGAAGAGCGTTCCTCCAAAGGAATTGTGGTATTACCCATCAGAGTGGGACCTTTGC